>NC_043710.1:71005442-71046763 GCF_006229205.1 Suricata suricatta | reverse complement strand
AAAACCTTCTATTATTTAATAATATAAAGTTGTTGCAGGAAACAACAGGTTGTTGTGAAAACACAGGAAAGGACCATACCTCCCAGGGTCATCTTCATCCCTTCCTTACATTCAGAAGAAAACGTGTGCTTTTTTTAAAGTTTATTTATTTATTCTGGGGGAACAGGGCAGAGAAAGAAGAGAGGAGAGAGAATCCCAAGCAAGCTCTGTGCTATCAGCACAGAGCCCAATACAGGGCTTGATCCCATGAGATCATGACCTGAGCTGAAATCAAGAGTCAGATGCTTAACCAACTGAGCCACCCAGTGCCCTGAGAACATGTGATTTTTTTTTCCCCCTTAAAATATGAGCACAAGTGCTGATTATCTCATCGGAGGAATCTTTAAGAAGAACGTTTTCTTTTTCTCTTCATTTGGTGGATATAGACAATGCTAATGAAAGCCTAGGGCATCAGAGAGCCAAGTGATGTGAAGATCCTAGGTGTCCATAGCATCAGGTCAGGAAAAGCTAGCTCCCAATCATGAAGAGCTTTCCTGGATTATTGCATAAGCACTAAATAAACTTCTGTATTTGAGACACTATAATTTTGGATCTATTTGTTACAGCAGTTTCACATTACTTCAAGATAATAAATACAGGGTAGAAATTAAAAGTTAAATGAAGATGAGAGTTGAGGAGGAGGCTTAATTTTTTTGCAATGTTTAGCCAAAAGAAGGGAAGAAGAACATTTAGGAGGTCCTGATATGTCCAATAGCATTTGAAAGGCAGTCCTAAAGTAAACGAGATGAGAATTTTATATAAGTCCAAAGGGCTCACCTATGAACAAGTAGAAGTTAGAGAGACAAGTTTCAGCCTAATTTAGCAAACACATTCTAACCATTTTCTGTATTCCAAATGGCTTTGCCAAATAGCAACCCCTGGTACTAATCTTCTTTCGACTGAAGTTAGTTGAATATCTAAAGGCATTGTGCTTTAGGCAGGGTGCAGAAGTGATGATCTCTAAGACAGCACTCCTTTCTAAGTGCCCACATGAGGATGTTATGTATGTGCAAGTGGCATTTAGCTATGACAGAATGGCTGTTAGAATGGAGGCAGTCTTGTTAGCAAAGATCAAAATGTTCTGTATGGAAATATGCTGATAGACAAGCAGGTGGAATGGATACTTTCACATTTTCTTGATTAGAAGGCCTTATTTCTAAGTTAGGAAAATATGTGGGAAATTATCATTATTAGGAAATCATTCAGTCAGTACACATTTATGAAGCAGTTAGTATGTGTCTGACATCACCATATGCAAGTACAGGGCATGGCTCCTGTTCTCAAGGACATTATGATCTATGAGGGGAGACAGGGTATGTTCACTTTTGAATATTCATTATTATCTTCTAGAAGATCACCAGAACAAATGGAACAAGCCAGAAAGACAGCATGCTAGAGGGGGAAATGCCCAGCATTTTGGAGTCGGAAGAGCAAGATTCAAGGTCCTTTTCTGCCTCCTATTGGTTATGAGATCTTTAGTAACTCATTCATCTTTTTGATGCTCAGTTAAAATCTTTTTATAATCAACTAATACATTTTAAAATTTGGGGAAATTTACAACTTTATAACATTGAGTGAATGTTAGTCGTTACTTCTGAACTCAGGGAACAACTGTTAGTAATTTTGGTTATTCTCTTCCAAAAATATTAGGCATATGTAAACCAGACTATTTTAATATCTACAGATTTGGAATTATAATTATTTTGACCCCAAACGTGAGGATTATAAGGCAGACACATATGAAGGGAAGGGAAATTATAGCTAGAGAGCACAGAGGGGATGGTAATCCTGGGCTACAAATAGTTCTATGAGAAGGAATCCTCATGGGGAGAGAAGGCTGGAAAATCAGTGCCATGACTCTGTTTCTCTCTCTAAAAGATGAAAAGACGAAACAATGAATAAACCCCTTGAAGAATCTTAAGAATTCAGAAGGGGAATGTAAAGAAAAAACTCTTTGCCACCTTTTTGTGTAGGAAAAATTCAGTGCTTTCTATGTCTTTCTTCACTGTGTGTTTTCTCCCCCCACTTTTTAAATTGAAGTATAATTAACATAGTCTTATATTAATTTCAGGTATATAACATAGTGATTCAACAATTCTATATATTATTCAGTGTTCATCATGATAAGTGTACTCTTAACCCCTTCTATCTATTTCACCCATCCCCCTACCCATGTCCCCTCTGGCAACCATCAGTTTTTTCTCTGTGTTTAAAAGTCTGTTTTTTTGGGGGGGATGCCTTGGTGGCTCAGTCAGTTGAGCATCCAATTCTTGATTTTGGCTCAGGTCTTGATCAGGGTCATAGGGGCTCCGTGACAGCCAACAAGGTGTCAGATTTCATGCTGAGCAATGAGCCTGCTTGGGATTCTCTCACTCTCTCCTTTCGTTCCTTTCCTCTGCGAGCTCTCTCTTTCCCTCTCCCCCTCCCTCTCTTCCTTCCTTCCCCTGTCACTCTCCCTCTCTCTCTCTCTTTCTCTCAAATAAAAAAAAATGGAGGCTATTTCTTTGGTTTGTTTCTTTTTTTCTTGGTTCAATTGTTTTGTTCTTAAATTCCACAGATAAGGGGCACCTGGGTGGCTCAGTTGATTAAGTTTCTGACTCTTGATTTCAGCTCAGGTCATGATCCCAGTGTTGTGGGTTCCTCTTGTGCTCTCTCTCGCTCTCGCTCTCACTCTCACTCTTCCCCTCCCCCACTCATGCCCATTCTCTCTCCCTTTGAAAACAAAGCAAAACAAAAAAAAACCCCTATAAGTGAAATCATATGGTATTTGTCTTTTTCTGACTTATTTCATTTAGCATTATCCTCTCCAGATCCATCCGTGTTGTTGCAAATGGCAAGATTTTATTCTTTTTCATGGCTGAGTAATAGAGTAATACTCCATAGTGTGTGTGTGTGTGTGTGTGTGTGTGTGTGTGTGTGTGTATACACACACCACATTTTCTTTACTCATTCATTTGTAGCTAGACACATGGGCTGCTTTCATATTGTGGCTAATGTAATAAACATAGGGCTGCATATACCTTACACCTGTCAGAATGACTAAAACCTGTGTCTTTTTTCACTTTCACTCATGACTACACTTTTGATGCTTCTGGTCACCAAATATATATAGTTTTTTCTTCCCACCAAACAATCCTCTGGGACTCAATCAACTGGGTATCCTACAATTTAAATCAATTCTGACACTATCCACCAAGAGATGATGTCAGATCCCACAGGTTAAGGGCTCAGTCCTGCAAGACTGACCCCCTCACCCCCACACCACTTTAGATGGAATTAAAAGCCTAGATTATCAACTGCATTTGATTAATTTGCTAGAGCACCTCACAGAATACAAGGAAATGTTTATGATTGCCTATTGATTAAGAGATATGATAAAGGATATACATGGACAACCAGATGAAGAGATACATAGGGCAAGGTTTAGGAGAGTACTGAGTACAGGAGCTTCTGTCCCTATGGAGTTGGGGTAGATCACCCTCCCAAGATATGGATGTGTTTACCTACTTGGAAGCCCTCCAAACTTCATACTTTTGGATTTTTATAGACACTTCATTATGTAGACATGATCAATCATTAACTCCACTGTCAGACCATCTCCCTTCTTAAAAAAATGGGGGTAGGGCTAACCTTGCCAAGCTTCCCGTCATGGCTTAGTCTTTCCATTAAGTAGCCCCCATCCAAGAGTCATCCAAGAGCCCACCAAGAGTCACCTCATTTGAACAAAAGACAGTCTTATCACCCAGGATATTATAAGGGTTTCAGGAGCTCTATGCCAAGAACCAGGGCAGAAACTTATATATATTTATATATTTCTATTATCTCACAGGAAAGGAGGAGGAGAAACAAAAACCAACATTTTAAGGCTTCTACATCCTATTGTGTAACCCTCACAATAATCCTGTAAGACTGATATTGTATTATTGTTCCACTTTATAGATCAAAATATTGAGAAACAGAGCTTGTCAGCTTGTAAGTCATAGAAGCTGGATTTGAAACGAGTTTGCCTTACTCCCAAACTCTTCTTTCTTCCATACTGAAATATCCTTAAAAAGAAGAGAGTATCTTCTTATATTATTTGCCAAGATAAATTAATCATAAGGGAAGTACAGAAGTTTAGGAACAGTTTCTCTCTGTTCCAAGTGTTTGCTTTGCAGTTTGTACATTTCAGCATTGTCTGCAACACTCAATTATTTTCCTATTCTCTCTTCCACCTAAGTAAGAGCTAAAGATAAGACAGGGGAAGAGCTCATTCAGGCAAAGGAAGTATCTGGTACCTCATTAGCCTCAAAGGAGCTACTTCTTTCTGGACTTGGAGGTAGGACATATAGAGGGGTGACCTGTGAGTACAGTGACCAGCACCCCATGATCTGGGAGAAATCACTTTACTTTTTTTCATTAGTGGAGAATGTATGTAGGGATATGGATAAGGCCTTCTTCTCATAATTTGATTGTAACCAGGATTGTCAATTTAGCAAATAAAAATGCAGAGGACCCAGTTGAATTTGAACTCCAAAGAAACAATGAATTTTTTTTAATATATTCTGAATTTCTAGTGTATGTCCCAACTGGTTATTTGCTGTTTATGTGGAAATTCTATTTGAGCAGATGACCTGTATTTCACGTGGCATCCCTATTTGTAACAAGTAGCCATCCACCTTGGCTAGCTATATCTGAAGTTCAGAAGAAAAGTCTAATGATAGGAATCTCAAAACCTAAATGCTGCCCAGGTCTCATTGCTGATCTGTGAAGGGAGTGTGAACTTGGAGCCCAGCCTAGACCTCCAGCCTTAGGCTCATCCTCATTTCTTGCTAGTTGGTCTTCTGGGCAAGTTTCAGCCCAGGCATCCTAATTTAAAATGTTCTCCGTGGTTATAGTTTAGAAGAGGAAATAATTTTGCTTATAATTCAGTGTAAATAATAAAATCAATCCCTTAATTGTGCTCTCTAAAAGAAATTTTCAGTTTTCATCTCTGTATATTTAATGTTTATTCATGATTTATAAGATACCCTATTGATGTAGGAATTAGCAGATTAGAGGACAGAAGAGTTGTGCCCATCTGTGAGACAATGGAAACAAAACATTTTGTTAATCAATCACCCTGCTTACCATTTAGCTAGATTCTCCCTTAAGAGAATCTCTCCAGAGCCATGTAGTTACTAAAAGGAGAAAATAAAAGCAAACAAACAAAAAAAGGACTTGTTCCATGTGGGTTCCCATTTGCTGTTCTCCCAAGGTCACAGCTGTTTCCCAACTGAATGAAGTTTCAGGGCTTGGTTCTTCAACCTGCGCCTGCTCCCTGTTAAATTGCTGAATTACCAAGAGTGAGGAAACATGGATGAGCCAGACAGTTACAGTGCCGGTTTCCTTTGATACTCGATTACCCATAATTTTAGGGAAGATGGGATTTGCAATGCTTTGGGCAAATCTGGGATGCCATCCAGGAAAAAAGGAGTCCTGAGACTGCAGAACCAGTGAGGACTCCCAACATTCGAGATTGTGAAATATTTTAGGAAGTCTGTCACAAATCTTAATTTCTAAGTAGCCTGCACCATCAATAATATGTACAACCCCAAGCCAACCTACCACACCTGGAGGCTGGCTCAGGACTGACTGAGTTTTCTATTAAGTTTTGATAAAATAAGAATACTAACACCTAACAGTTCAATAGCCATTTACAGTTTACACTTTCACATTGAGATTATCATGTTTAATCTTTTGATTTTATAGTAAAAATATTTGTAATGCTACAGGTAATAGTAAAAACGGCACAGTTCACAACGAATAAGCAGTTACTTTACGGTTGGCCCCTTACTAAGGACTGGGGTGGGTATGGTTAGTTACAGAAGTGGAGGCTCAGAATAGAATGAATGTGCTCCTGTTTTCAGAGCCGGAAAGAAGCAGAATGTGGATTTAAACCTAGGCACTCACTGAGCCTCCAGTTCTTTTAGGAACACTTGTTATTACATAAAAACATTTGTTTCAGGGAGACGTCTTTCCATGCCACAAAGGCATTTAGTGAGTCTAAGAATTTCCAGAAACATTTCCTGATTTCCTTCTGTCTTCATTTAGGGGATTTTTATCCAACAGTCTAGGGATAAAGAGATGAATGGCATCACTAGGAGGAAGAAAACGCTGGAGCTGGGAGCTGACATGTAAGATCATCTCAGTGCAGCCCAAGAACACTGCAGTGGGAGATGAGAGTTGGGTGAGGACACCCAGAGGACAGACTTGTCCCAGAACCTGGGAGGAATGGGGTGGGAGGGAGCTCAGGGCTGTTGATAGAGGAGGTGAGTCTGGAATGCAGAAACGTGCAGACTGAGTGAGGGCAAGAGTGTTTCAGGCAAAGGGAGTAGAGCAAGTGTGAAGGGCATCCACCTGGGACACAAGGCAGCGCACTTAGGATGTCCCAAGTAGTTAAGGTGTGCCATGCGGCATGTTGGGGGTGTGATGAGCGGGGGTGGGAAGACCATGGCTGGGAAAGCCACGCTCTGTGAGACGACTCGAGTTAACTTTCACCTTTTATTTTTAGACAATAAGGAGACATCAAAGACTTTAAGCGGGCAGATGACATGATTATATTTATTTGTATTTTAGAATGACTATCACTAAGAGGATAAATTTGGAGTGAGGACAGATAAAAGTAAAAGAAAATCCAGTTTTCTGGTCTCAGTGTTGGTTACTAACTTTAGATAAGATTCTTCCTTAATTCAAACTGAAAGGAATGTCATCAAAAGGACTGATTTGAAGATTTTTTTTTTTTAGGGCAGTTGCCTTTTTTTTTTTTTTTTTTTTGAGGTCCATCCTGATTTCTTATTAATTGAATGTTGTTTTTTAACCTTTATCAAACACTTGCTATATGTTCAGGTATTGTGTTGGTGAAACACCATGGTTATTTGTATTTTACAGAAAAAAAGACAGTGAGATTCAGAGATGTTAAGTAACTTGCCCATCGTTGCACAGTTAATTAGCAATAAAGCTAAGTTCTAAACTGTGGCATTGTAGAGAGTTGGCTCTTTATGCTATTTTTAAATTATATTATCCTGATGCTGTTGCGGATAAGAGCTTGACTTGCATTTCAATTGTATTCTGGAGGCTGGAAGAGCACCTACTCCTTAAAATAATCCAAATGTATGTAGTTATTACCTGACCACACTTTATATGTCAAACCAACACCATCTTCTGTGTTTTAATGATTCTTTCAAAGATACTGAATGTTTCAAGGTTGGGCTCTCAGCACTGACCCTTGTTAACAGAAATGTAGAAAAATATAGACTATAATGCAGATTTTGCAGCTGACAATGTCCTTGGGAACAGTTGCTCCAGTATTTCCCAGCACAAACTCTAAGGAACAACATCACCTTAATACATGTTAAGTGATAATAAAGCTTCTGTGGCCAAAATAGTGAGAGAAACATTGAATTCAACATAGTTGAACAGCTCTTTCTGATCTTTGAGATTTCTTAGCACATTTAGTGTATAAGTGGGTATCATGAATCTTTAGGATTCAGGAAGGTAATGTCTTTCAACATGCTTGATCCCCAAATCTTTTTCTCTGACATATGCTGCTCTACCTTTGCCCAGTAAGGAAACCACAACTCAGAAAAAGCAGGTGACTCAGACAACTCCAGACATTCTGCCTTCCAGAAAATTCTGTAAATTATTCTATCAGTGCTATGCTCACAGGACACCTCCTTGAGTCCATTTCAGTGTGGACATTCCTTCTCCTCTTTGAGATGGTGCAAGAAGGAAGTGCTAGGTCATGATTTTCATGAAGTAGGCAATTTCCCAAAGAGCCACGAAGCAGAAGGGTAATATCCCCAAAAAAGAGAGAAACTAAGATCAGTTTTTATATCCCAAACAAGTCACCAGTGAGTGTACCGGGTCCAGACCCTAGAATCTCACTTGGCATTTTCCATTCTAAAACTTCTGAGTAGAGACTGGTTTGGGAAATTCTGTTTATTCATTTTATTTTTAAAAAATGTGTTCTCTCAGGAAAGTTAATCCTCACCCCTGGAATTTGCTGTATTTTTTTGTTATGATGAGGGTGAACAGCTGGTCCATTTGCTTGACTCTGTTGACAGTGTTCAGTTGCTTTTCCCAGCCCCCACTCCTCGTTTTTTTCCAGACAGTGCCTGGCTCCCTTTGTCTGGCTACTGTCTGACATGTCAGCTTACACTACCTCAGCTCCCAGCTGTTCTTCTCTTTCATGCTATGGACTGCTCTTTGCATTGGACTCAAACATGGTTTTGCACTTCCAGAGGCTAATCTGTTTCCACAGCAACTCATAAAATGGGGTAATTTGATGCAAGACCTGCCTAAAACTTTTTTTGCTAAAAGTTTTTACATGTGTGTATAAATAGGTCTGTGCACTTCCAAGCTAAGCACTGCTTTCAGAGAGTAACTTCACAAAACCTGGACCACAGTTCCAATGAATAGCAGAGTTCTGTCAGCTTTCTGGCTTTTTTAGACAACACATTTTCATTGGGAAATGAAATAGGAAAACATACTTTCTGAACACTATTAAAACTAAAAGTTATAAACTGGAAATAAGGAAATAAAGTATCTTTCATGTCAATTTAAACACAACAGTATTTAACAGATAGTACCTGAAAACTTTTAATACGATAGTAAGTAGCTGAAAATACAAAATAGAGAGAGGTTGCACGAATGTGGCTATTTAGTTCCTAACTTGGATACTGCCTGCTTATCTTCAATGTCAAGTGGTTTTTCAGCAACATAATTTTCTTCAGGTAACTTAAAAATTTTAGAGAAGTTAGCAAAAATATTCTAATGGGCATTAACTATGGAAAAATCTTTTTTTGTTCAACATTTTATATAGTTTGAATATCTTTTTTCTAATGTTTATTTATTTTTGAGAGAGAGAAAAAGAGAAAGACAGACCAAGCATGAATGGGGGAGTGGCAGAGAGGGAGATACAGAATCTGAAGCAGGCTCCAGGCTCTGAGGTATCAGCAAGGGCCCGATGCTGGACTTGAACTCATGAGCCATGAGATCATGTCCTGAGCCGAAGATGGACGTTTAACTGGCTGAACCACCCAGGAGTCCCTCATAGCTTGAAATACAATAGTACCAGATTATGATTCTAAAAATTATTAATCATTTTATGATCTTTTGTGCTCTTTGAAAGCAGAATCTAAATCTTTTCAATTTAGGGGCACCTGGGGGGCTCAGCTGGTTAAGTATCCAACTCTTGGTTTCTTCTCAGGTCATGATTTCATGGTTCATGGGTTAACATGGGACTTGAACCCACATTCTGACAGCACTCTGCCCAAGCAGAGCCTGCTTGGAATTTCCCTCTGTCCCTTTCTCTTTGCCCCTCTGTCTCTCTTTCTCTCTCTCTCTCTCTCTCTCTCTCTCTCTCTCTCTCTCTCTCTCTCTCTCAAAATAAATAAACTTTTTTATGTCATTTTTAAAATTTTTTTTAGAATATAACACTATTTTTTTAACATATGCAATTATTTTCCATCATTTACAATACAGTAGTTACAATGACACTCCAAATGGATAAGCAAAGTAAAAAATCAGAACCCCAACTTCTATTTCATGTAATAAATAAACTTTAAAAATAAATAAATAAATCATTTCAATGTATACTCCTAACCTCTAGCACAATCTCCTGAACATAGCTAACACTCAATAAATGTTTGGTTTTTATTTATTTGTTAATGAAGAAGGAAACTAAATTTTAAAATATATCTTTATAGTAGTAGATAATATGACTATTCACAATTACTCATTCCTTCTTTCTCTGTAGGTGTGTATGCTTTCTACCCCACTGATTTTGATTTAACCATGTGCCTAGCTTTGAACAACCAAATGTTATAGCTTTTTCCTACTCCTCTTGTGTTTCTGCTCTATTCCATGAGTCTCCAGGTCCTTCTGTCTGGTTCTAGATGATAAGATACTTGGAATAGGTCTACATCCATCTACAGTCTAAGCAGACTGTAGCCTACATTTCACAGCCCTCATGTAAAGTGAGCAATAACTGCTCATTATTGTCTGCCACTGAGATTTTAGAATTGTTAGTGTAGTAAGAGCTGACTCATATATAGACCAAACACACTGCGCTATGCTATTTTATATTATGTATAACATGATATACATAAATATCATATACATGTACATACCTAATCTGTATGGATTTATGATTATAATTATGATGATTAATCTGTATATGTGTATATATTTTATATATGCATATGATATATATGTGTGCTTATATATGAATATATGTATGTGTGTGTATATATATATGTATTCCTAATCATAACTCCATGATATACTATTTTCTTTTTCATGGAAAACTGAAGATTAAGAAGTTTGGCATTTTACTCAGAATCATACAATTCTTAGTAAAGAAGTGGGATCTAAGCACATGTCCCTCTGACTTTCCAACCTCTATATTCTTTTAATATCAGGCTATTTTAATACATTTAAAATAGACATTCAGTTAAAGTTCCTTTTATACTTAAAAATTATTTTCATAGAACACTAAAATGTACTTTCCTTCTACCTAAGTAAAGCATTTTAATTCAATTTAACAAATATTTCTTGACTATTTTCTATGTGCCAGTCAATGTGTCAGTTCTTGGGGGAAATGAGATAAATCACGGTTCTTACCACCAAAGTGCTCTTCATGTAGGACCATCTCATAGTCTGACAAGAACCTTAGATTATAGTTGTTGATATACACAGATTAAAAAAAAAGAAAAACAGTGGAACTGATCACCAGGAGTAGACTCACAAGGTTTTCCCATTTTTAAACACTACAATAGGGTGATCTCCTGAACAATTCATGTTTTTTTCTATAGCCAGAGGGACAAATTAGACTCAGCCTATTACCAAAAGCAGTTTGGCTAACAAGCTATTATAGCCACCAACTCTTAGACCTACACTGATGAAAAATGTATTTTCAGTCACCAAGCTAAGTGCCATACTTAGGATAATTTCCTCATAGACAAAAGTTGCTCAGCCATACTTATTTCTGAATCAATAAAATTGCCTTTTCCTATTTTATTCACATTATTTCTCCCTAATAACAACAGCTATTTATTGAGCGCTTGTATGCCTACCTGGTCTGAACTTATTGTTGAGTACATACCCTCAGGGACATATAGTTTGGAGAGGGATGCCAAAAAGAAAAAAAGTTTAGTGCTTAAGAGAATTGGCTTAGGAATCAAATAGAACTAAAATGAAATATAGACCAGAGCAATTCTATTGTCTAGGACTCTGGACAGATTACTCTCCTTTGCTTAAGTTTCTTCACGTATAAAATAACCATACTCTCTGCTACACAAGATAGCTGTGAGGATGGAATAAGCTTCAGGGGTGCCTGGGTGGCTCAGCTGGTTAAGCATCCAACTCTTGGTTTCAGCTCAGGTCATGATCTCATGGTTTTGTGGATTCGAGCCCCACATTGGGCTCCATGCTGTCAATGTGGAACCTGTTTGGGATTCTCTCTCTGCCTCTCTCTCTCTGCCCCTCCCCGGCTCATGCTGTCCCTGTCTCTCTCAAAATAAATAAATAAATAATTTTTTAAAAAAAGATACGTCATCTGCAAAGCAAGTAGCATACTGCCTGGCACATTCTCACTGTTCATAGATGAGAACCATTACTATATGTGAAATGCTGAATTGAAGGCACTCATGGGCCAACATGAATGATAGCTATAGTACATGAAGCGATTAACCATAGGATGTGTGAATATGTTCAGAGACGGCCACTGCAGCTGCAGTGACACATCAGAGTTTTGCAGGGTAAGAGCAGTGTGGGGACTCTGTTTACCCATGTTGAACATTTACAATGTGGTCTCTGACCAGTTATATGTCCTGCCTCCAAGTTTCCAGTTCCTTGACTGCTACATCGTAATCTGCCAAGAACCACATTCTTGTTCTTGTTCCACCTCCATGAGATCGCTCTGAAAATCAGTGGGTAACACAGGGCAGATGGGAAAGGTATTCTGACTCCAATTAATTAAGCCAAAAAGAAGACAGAGACCAAATGTGGAAAACCTCAGGCCAGAAGGAAAAAATGTCATTAAGTGATTAGCATCAAAAAAGAAAGTTTAAAATGAAAACCATCTTGCCTCCTAAACATGTTCTAACTTCTAAAATAGAAAGAAAAGCAAATACAGAAGTGACTTCTTGGAATCTGGTAATCATTGTTCAACAAAGCTCACTTTGCTTCCCTGGATAAGTACCTACTCAGCCAGCAGGCATCTAAGTAGTCTTTTTTTCCCTCCTACTTATCACTACAGAGCAGAATGGCTCTGTGCAGAACGGTTGGACTGCTAGAGAATGATCTCGTTAGTGTGATTTGAAGGTCTGAGCAGAAATAGCGTCTTCCTTAATTAAAATATAACTGAAACTCTCCAAAGTTGGCACTCTCTCTGGGCAAAGTGGAGACGGGGACAGCAAGGCAATGGAACTGTTCTACTCCACATTTGACTCAGATCACTTATAAACCAAATCCTTTTCATATATTCCCTGTAGGCTAATTGTTAAAATGGGGTTAGGGCTGAATTTCTTTTTTAAGGATATTATTTAGAATGGCTTTAGTGGCAAGTAATAGAAACTTTTTACTCAAAGTGACTTTAATTTATGGAACTATATCAGGAAATCCAGAGGAAGGCAGGTCTACAGCATATGATCAGAGATTCAATGATGCCATCAAATTTTAATTTCAATTTCAAATTTTCAATGATGCCTCTTAAGTTTGGTGTCACAAAGAGTCACAAGATAATTGCAGCAATTTCAGAGGTCATTTCGAGGCATGAAAATGTTTAGAGGAAGTAGAGGACTACATTTTAAAGAGTGAAGTCTTTCCGAGAAGCCCTCAAATATTTCCTTGTGTCTCGTTGGCCAACTCTGCATCACATGCCTATCCAAACACCAGTCACTGGTAACAGAATTGAGACTCTCCATAATTGTTTTGCAGTAAGGACTCAGGCTTCAGAACTGTCCTGAAACAGAAGCCAGTGTGAAATGGGTTAGGTTATGGAACAAAACAGGGTTTTGCTAGAAAGGTGGGAGGAAGGTGGGAAATAAAAATTGCATAGGCAGAATTAAAATGTAAACCTTAAAAATCTAGGGAATAACCCAAGTCAATAAATACAGAGAGCCAGAACTCTGGAAAATGTGATAGCCATGGCATATTATGACTTGTTTTCCTGAACTTGAAATGTCTACACAATCCATGTGAAAAATCTCCTGCATGTCTTTTCCTTGCTATTCCCAGCTGGATGTCACCTAACAAATACCATCTTAAAACATAACACTTAGGTTACCTCCTGTACTCATTTAGACCAGGAATATCCCTACTTGTTTTCTTACATGCCAAGTCTAATATGTGGTAGTTGTTTGAGCCATTGTATGGAATAAAATTTTTGAATCCATTCTCTGAAATCAGTGGGAAAGTGTGCATATTAGATAATTGTGTCTTCCAAAAGCTGCAAAGATTTAAATGAGGCACCATGTGCCAGGTACTACTAGCCATTGCTTGATAAATTCTGGATACAGACCAAGAAAAGTGGAAAATTCACCATTCTTCATAGTTCCTATATCCTACCTGACCACCCACCTCTTACCAGATGATTGATAACGGGAGATGACTCTCTTCCCAGGAAATCTCACTCTTTAGCCAGAAGGATGCAGACGACCCTTGAAGGTCTCCACAGTACCTTGGTCTCCACAGCATGACTATTCATAAAACAAAATACAAATTGCAAGTAAGAAAGTTGTCTTTTTATCACAATGCCACATAAGGAGGTTTCTCTTCTGCTTAAACATAATTTCTTTTTTACTTTTTTCCAATTTTGGACTTTTTTTTCATTTATTTTTTAAAAATTTGTTTGATGCAGAGAAAGAAAACATGAGTGAGAAAGGAACAGAGAGAGAGAGGAAGAGAATCTCAAGCAGGCTCCATGGTAGCAGCACAGAGCCTGATGTGGGGCTCAAACTCATGAACTGTGAGATCATGAACTGAGCTGAAAGCAAGAGTCAAGCACTTAACCAACTGAGCCACCCAGGTGCCCCTAAACATAATTTCTTCTTAATCTATTTTTTAATTTTTTAATGTTTTTTATTTATTTTTGAGAGACAGACATATAATATCTATACTTCTCTGACTGACTTATTTCACTTAACATAATACCTTCCAGTTCCATCCATGTTGTTGTAAATGGCAAGATTTCATTCTTTCTCATCACCAAGTAGTATCCCATTGTATATAAACCATATATTCTTTATCCATCCATCAGTTGATAGAAATTTGAATTCTTTCCATGATTTGGCTATTGTTGAAAGTGCTGCTGTAAACATTGGGGTACAAGTGCCCCTATGAATCAGCACTCCTGTATCCTTTGGATAATTTCCTAGTAGTGCTGTTGCTCGGTCATAGGGTAGTTTTATTTTTAATTTTTTGAGGAAACTCCACATTGTTTTCTGGAGCAGCTGCACCAGTTTGCATTCCCACCAACAGTGCAAGAGGGTTCTTGTTTCTCCACGTCCTTGCCAACATCTGTTGTTTACTGAGTTGCATCCTTATTCTTAATAATCCCAAAATGGAAATAGCCCTTCATCAAAAGGTGAGTAGATAAACAAATTGTGTTGTTTTTGTACAATAGAATATACTCAGCAAATAAAAAGAACAAACTACTGATACATACAATGAAATAAATGAATCTCAAAACCATTATATTGAGTAAAAATTACCATATATATGTATACATATATACATATATACAATTCATTTTAAATGAATTTCATGAATAGGCAAAAAAAATCTATGAATAAAACTCAAGATAATAATTGCCTCTTATGGGCAGATGGAAGACCATTGATAGACCTGTGGCATGAGTGAACTTTCCATTATGGGAGTAGTCCTTAAATTCTTTTGGATGGAGGGTTGCTTTGATGTTTATAATAGTCAAATATTATAGAATAGAACACTTAAGATGAGTACATTTTAGTTTATATAAATTATAACAATAAAACAATGATCAAAAAGTCCAGATATTATAAGCAATGATCACTTAGATTAACCAAATTTATCTTGTAATTTCTTCTTTGAATGAAATCTATTTCTTCCTCTCCCTCATCCCTATCCATAGGCAATGATTGGTCTGCCTTCTGTTAAACCATAGTTTCGTTTGCATTGTTTAGAATTTTATAAAGGTAGGATCATACATTATGTATTATTTTTTTGGCCTAGTTTCTTTTGCCCAGCATAATTATCTGAGATTCTTCCATATTGATGTGTTTATCAATAGTTCACTCACTCATTGCCGAGTAATATTTCATTGAATGGATATACCGTACCTTGTTGGTTTATGTATTTGTTGATGGGCATTTGAAATGTTTCCACTTTTTGGCCATTAGGAGTACAAAACTCATGTACAAGTGTTTATTTTGACATGTTATTTCTTTAGTATAAACAACTAGGAATGAAATGGCTAAATCATATGGTAAGTGTATTCTTTTAAGAAATTGCGAAATTATTGTTAGCCACCTCATCCCCCCACCAAAAAAAAACCCAACTATACCTCAAGAAAATAATTAACTCATTAATTTAAAAAAAAACAGGGAACTTATCACTGTGTCATTCCTTTCTTGGGTTCTGTAGCCTATAGATTATCTAGCTTTTCTCTCCACATTTCCATCTTCTTATGTTTGCTGTATATATAATCTCTGGAATATATGTTTTTGTTTTGAATTTCTTTTTTTAACTAGTTAAGTTTGGCTCAATTACATAAAGTTAGGACCAAGATTATTGGGCGGGGGAAGGGAGAAGAAAAGAAATTGAAGAAAAGAACGGACATCTTTTCTAAAATGATTTAATTATTTTATAGTCCCATGATCAGTGTGTGAGATTTTCGGTTGCTCTACATTCCTGCCAACACTTGACATGATCAGTCTTTTTAATTTTTGCCTTTCTTATGGATCTGTCCTATTGTCTAATTGTGGCCCTAATTTACATTTCTCAAAATGACTATATATGTACATATTTGACATCCATACATACAGTTTCTTTGGTGAGGGATCTCTTCAAATCTTGTTATCAAGTGGTAGGAGTTTATTATGTATTCTAATTATGTCTCTTGTTGGTATATGTTTCAAAACTATTTCCCATAAACACTGAGTTGCTTTTTCATTGTTATGACAGTATCTTTTGAAAAGCAAAATCTTTAAATTTTGATGAAGTCTACTGACTTTTTTTCTATTATGGTTCAAGCCTTTTTGTACCCCATTTAAGAAACCAATGTCCTTTTTCCTTTCACAACATAATTTTAACTCTTATGTTTAAATTTATGACTTATTTCTAGGTAATTTTTATAAATGAGGTAAAGTAAGGGTTAAAGTCTATTTTTAGCACCACTTGTTGAAAATATTATCCTTCCCTCACTTAATTCCATGGTATCTCTGTCAGTGATCATAACAGTATATACATATGGGTAGATTTCAGTCCTGTTGCATTGGTGTGTTTGCTTATATTTATACCACTAGCACACTGTCTTATTATATAGCTTCATAATAAACTTTAAAATCAAATAGTATAATTTTCCAACATTTTTTTTCAAAATCATTTTGGCTCTAATAGGTCCTTTGCTTTTCTATATAAATTTAAAATCAATTTCTATGAAAAACCCTGCTGAGCTCATGCTTTTCTTTATCTTTTTAAATGTATAAACACTCATTATATGGATTAGAGTTATAACAACTGTTTTACTATCTTTACCAATTTTATTCTGTGCCATTTCTGTTCCTGGTTCTACTGATATTTCCCCCCTTAACTGTGGGTTGCATTTTGTTGCTTCTTTACACACCTAGTAATTTTTTTTTTAATTTAGTAATTATTTGGAATGAAGATGGGAAATTTCCCTTGGATATTTTCATTTCTGTAAATATTCTTGATCTTATTCTGGGATGCAATTTAATTGCAAGGAAATAGTCTGATTCGTATATGGGTTGCTATTAAGCCTTTTTGGGGAGGACCAGAGCAATCTTTAATCCGAGGCTGTTTTTCCCACCACTGAGACAATACCCTTCTGAGTACCCTACCCGTGTATCGTAAGATTTTCCAGTCTAGATGATGAGAACACAAACTCCTCCACGCCTCATGTGAGCTCCAGGGATTATTTCATCTGTTCCTTTTTGATAGTTCTTTACCTGGCCTCGGGTACTCAACAGAAGATGTGAGAGCAGCTTTGCAGATCTTTGCCTCTCCCCCTCCTGCTCTCTTTCTAGCTCTCACCTATCCGTATACATCAGTCCTCTCTGATAATCTGTCCTGTAAATTCTAGTCACCATGGCCTTTCTGAATTCTCAACTCTGTCTCTGTATCAGGAAGACTCTAGGCTCTGCTTGGTTTCTCTTTCCTTGCATTGCAACCTGGGAACTTTCTCCAGTCAGTGAGTGGGAAAAGTAGATGCAGTTTGTATGTTTCATTTCTCTAAAGGATCATTGTCCTGAACTACCTGTTTTCTGAAAATTAATCTTTCATATATTTTGTATATAGTTTTAGTTACTTCAGGTAAGAGGGTTAAATCTGGTCCTAGTTACTCTCTCTTGGATAAGAGGGAGGGTTGGGTTTTTAGATTTCTTGATTCAGTACTTTCTCAGTTTCATTAAGATAGATATTTTTTGAAGTTTATTTATTTATTTATTTATTTATTTATTTATTTATTGAGATAGAGAGAGAGAGAGAGAGAGAGAGAGAGAGAGAGAGAGAGAGAGAGAGAACAAGCAGAGGAGGGATGGAGAAAGAGGGGGAGAGAGAGAGATTCCCAAACAGACTCTGCATTATCAGTGTAGTAGATGTGGGGCTCAATCTCATGAACCTTTAGATCATGACCTGAGCCGAAATCAAGAGTCAGATGCTTAACCAACTGAGTCACTGAAGTGTCCCAAGATAGATACTAATTTACCCAATTTATGGAGTTTTTAGTAGACTTCATTATCATCAGGAACTTAATCATACCTGATTTGCAAGTTGAACACGTTATCTTGAGCTTTTGATTGAGATTCACTGTTGAGAATTGATTGAAACTGGTTAGTGTAGATTAATAATGAGAACAGCACCAATAATATTAAGATCAGAATTAAATTTAACTGGTACTAATTAGAATTTCTATTTCTATTTTTTTAGTTAAGAAAAAAAAAAGCCCTATGAATTTTACTAGCAGTATAGTTGTGAATATTTATGCCAGAGAGGCTTAATGCAGTGATATTAAGTGAGATAGCAAAGCAAAAACTCATCACCCCAATTTTCCAAAACTAGAGTGTTAGGATAATTGCCTGCCTGAAAGAATAAGAAATGCTGTCCTAACTCCTGCCAGCACTGAGAATTTATGAAGCTTTAATTAGAAATAATGTTTCTATAAGTTTAAAGTAAGAAATGATCTTATGGTTAATAACTTTGGGTCAAATTGTTGTCCACTATGGCGTATTCATTACCAAAATAGTTTTAATTTTTTTATATATATTCCCCTTTCCACACCTCTGAGTACTGCTTTCTCATACTAACTCTGGCGTTGACCATGTGGCTTGATTTAGTCAATAGACATTTGCAAATATGATATAAATAGAGACTTGAAAAGCATTTGTACATCAGGTCTTGCTCTCTTCCTCTTCTTGAACCATATTGCTACTCTGTTTGTAAACATGGGATAGACTACTTGGCACTGATTGACCACATTAAGGAGAAACTAGGGATCCCATATAATTGGTAGCTGGCCCTCGTGAATCCTGGCTAAAGTCAACTCTTTAAGCTCAAATCTGCTGAGACTAGCCCAAATTGCATATCGATAAGATTGTGTGCTACATATTTGGTTAGTTTTTCAACCACTAACTTTTGGTGTGATTTTTATGCAGCAATACTAACTGATATACTTTTTTAGCTGATGTGACTTCAGGGGAGATAAGAAAGAGTCCCCTCCTTCCTGTGTTTAGCACAAATAGTACTGGAATTATATCTTACTTTATTAGGGCTGCTGTAACAAAAACACCAGAGACTGGTGACCTAAGCAACATTTATTTCTCACAGTTCTGGAGACCTGGAAGTCCAAGATTTGGTGTCTGTTGAGGGCCTGCACCCTGCTTCACAGACAGCTGTCTTCTCATTGTGTTCTCATGGGGCAGAATGGGCAAGAGTGATCTCTGTTTCCTTTTATAAGGGCACCAATCTCATTCATGTGGCCCCACCCCATGACCTAATCACCTGCAGAAGGCTACCTCCAAATACCTTAAACCAGGGACTAGGTTTCAACACACGAATTTTTGGAGGAAGACATGAACATTCAGTCCATAGCAAATTAGCTGGGAGCTCTAGTTGAGTTGCAGCCTTTATGTTGGTAAAAGGCTGCTCAAAGTATGTGATAGCCTATATTTTGGTGCCTTCTTTAAAATATGGGGAAATGCGGCATTGTGTTTCCATGTATTATAATTCAGCGTTCTGTTTCATATGCTCTTCCCTTTATACCTAACTATTCCACATTGATGCTAGTTAAAAATCTAAACCTGGATTAGCTGTTTCTCCACTGGAAACCTTTTTGTGGCTTCCAACACAAAAATCTAATAGGTCACTGATGTGAACATTTGTTTCTTGTCCCCATAGCCTGCATTTTTACTTTATGTCTTTTGAATAGTACCCTGAATTTTCCAATCATGAGATTTGGAAGGTAACAGCCTATGCTTGGCTCTGAGAATGAGTTTTGATTGGCTTAAGCTAATTAGCATGTCCACAAATCCCTGCCACATTGATTGGCTCAAGGATGGGCATGTGTGCCAAGTCAAGACATGGCCAAAAGGACTCAATTCTATGTCTTTAGTTGAGCTGTTAAAGAAGCAGGCTTTCTGTTATTGTCCATGAGGCATAAGCCAATAAACATGTAACCATGAAGCGAGGCCACTAAAAGGAGCCAACCTAATAGAAACAGAGCTGAGAATACACGGAGAGAAACTAGATGTGGTCACGTTGTTTTAACTCCAGATGCACCATTATCTTAAACTGCTTTTACCATAGGCTATTCCCTCAGGTGAATCAGTCTTCCCATCACTCATTCCTTCTTTTTCTCCCTCTGCTCCTTCCTTCCTTCTTCTTTTTCTTCTGTTCCATTAGGAGTTTTGGAGCAAAGCATCCTAAATAAATTTCTCATAGTTTTAACTGAGGGATTTCTCCATGTTTTAGTGGCATTTGTTTATTCATTTCCTTCAAACATCCTGCAGTAAACAAATATCACATATAATAATTTAATGACATTTGTGTAGTAAGAATAAGTGGTATGAAGGAAAAGTGCAGGATTTCAGTAAAATCTATAATAGGGAAGCCTAATTGAGTCTTCATGTCAAGGAAGGCCTTCTCTGAAGAGGAGTTACCTTTGTGTGGACATAAAGTCCTGGGGACACTTCCACTCCTTGACAGTACTACTGGAACCAGGGCTTGCCTTGTATCTCCCACTCCTGGAAGTCAAGAGAAATAGGAGTCTACACAGTGTAGATACTGGCAGGGATATAGCACATCAGGAAATGCTCTAAAAAGGGACATGATACTCAGACATTTGGAAAGTCTATTCTGAATGGCAAAGCTTTTCTCACTGCTTATCATTCTTTTGAGATACTTCTAAGAAAAACTATTCCCATTTTCTTTTTAGATTTCAGCTCTTTTGGGGTTGCAGAAACAAAGACAGCAGCCTTCAATTTCAAGCAGAAGATAGTATGTTCTCTCTCCCTTCTCTGGTACCTTCTTTTAATCATCACAGTTTCTCCTTTGTTGGGAGCAGCACATAAAACTGATGGGAAAGCCCAGCTTTCAACGGGACATCTGCTTAAAACACACAGATGGAAGTCTGATTCTATCATGAAGGAGACATCTATCTGTCAGAAGATGGGGGATGTCTTTGGCAGGAAACTGAAAACACAATGCCACAGACTAACTCCTCTAACAAAGGATGTTGGATTTGAAATAGAAATTTCAGCAAACTGTACCATTGTTAGCAAGCAGCAGTTAGCATCTTCCAGTGCTGAATACAAATATGACTCCACTCAGTGAGTGCTTCTGAGTGTGTCAGATTTGGAGGACTCCTCTGTAAGCTACATTCTAAATTTAAATGTTCTGGAAACATAGATTGGACTATTCTAGGGGATTTGCCTTAGAGATAGCCAGATCTGAGCAGTGGGTTTCTTTGCTGCCAAATGGGACCAAGACCTTTCACATCAAATTCCATTTAGACAGTGTTTTTTAATTTCAGATTGTTTTGGCTTTCAAAGTCTTTTTGTGATTTCTTCCCAGCCACTCAATAAAATAACTCTAAAAGACAGGAAGATGCACTGGACATTCTGATTTTTGTCAATATGGGAGAAACCAATGCTGAACTTTCTGAGTTTTATAAGAAGTTTTTTTCTAGTCCTATTTTGATTCCCTGTTAATGTGGACTCAGTTGGCCTCAATATTTATATCCACTTTTTTAAGATATACATGGTCTGCTTAGTGACATATGAATTAACTCATAAAAATTGTTTATATGGTGACATGTATGCAAGAATCGGTGGTAAATATAAAGTCTCTTGAGCCACTGAGGAAAGAGAAAGACTATTTCTGCGAGTAATTGATGTATAAGAAGAGATTTATTAATCTTCAGGAAAATGAGCAAATATAATCTTGAGTGCTTAATGATAGTACATTAGACAGATAGAAAGGATGTTTTGCTCTTATTTCTATTCCTAGGTTGGATATTGCTAATCGGGATAAGCAAGGGATGCTTTTTCCTCATTTTAATTCTTTGGGTAGACATTTGCTCTTATGATTCTGTAAATTAGATGAGGGATTAGAAGAATCAGATGGTTCAAGGTAGGGGGATTCAAATTTCCCAGAGAATTTTTTTGATCCAAATCTTTCTTGAAATTCTTTCTCAGGTCCATTGGAAGAGTTCCTCTCTTGTCTGTTAAGGAATGTTTATTTTGGGGCGCCTGGGTGGCTCAGTCGGTTGAGCGTCTGGCTTCGACTCAGGTCATGATCTCACGGTTCGTGGGTTCGAGCCTCACGTCGGGCTCTGTGCTGACAGCTAGCTCAGAGCCTGGAGCCTGCTTCTCTTTCTGACCCTCCCCTGCTCGCACTGTCTCTCTCTGTCTCTCAAAAAGAAACAAAAGATATTTTTTTAAAAAAAGGAATGTTTATGTATTTTTAATTTCATAATGTTTATTTAATTTTTGGGAGACAGAGAGACAGAGCATTAAAGAGGAAGGGCAGAGAAAGAAGGAGTCACAGACTCTGAAGCAGGCTTCAGGCTCTGAGCTATCAGCACAGAGCCCGACACGGGACTCGAACTCCTGAACCAAGAGATCATGACCTGAGCTGAATTCGGCCACTTAACTGACTGAGCCACCCAGATGCCCCTCTTAAGGAATGTTTTAACTCTTCATTGGATTCATGTGGGCTAAGCCATCCAATAGTGGGGAGTTTGATAGAAACAATAGTGATGTGCCAAGCTTTGGGTGTAAAACAAAATTCAGAAGAAGCTTCCTAATTCTAGGAAATTAAAATTTTATTATAAATTAACATTCCCTTGGGGGAAAATAATATTTTATGATGGAACAAGATTGTTAGATTCAGTAAAGCAGACAAATTTGAAGCCATTGTTACTAGTGGGATTTGCTGAGTGAAGTCAACAGAGCCTATTATCTGCCTATTTATTAACAGAGTCAGACTTATTAATTTGGAATCACTATGGTAGTAGAGTAATATACCTTGGATGAACAAGTAAGTAGATGCATAGATGAGCTAAAGAATGAATTACAAAAATGTAAATTTAATTAGTGAAAAGTATGTAGAAGATTTTGGCATAATTATTTTATTATAGAAGTATGAAAAGTGTTAAGAAGTATCAGCAAAGACTTTTTATATCTACTTGAATAAATAAATTAAAAATATATTTAGCATACATTTCACACTTAAAATTTGGTATTTTATGCAATACTATTAAAGTCCTTCAACGAAATTGTCTCTTCAGCAAGCCAAAATCCTCTACACAATATACTCAGTCCATAAATATTTTTATTCACCAAAATAGTACAAAGTATTGCCTTGTTGAAATGATCATAAATCACATGGATGATTTTTAATTTTTTGAAAAGTCTCTTATTAGAAAGGATTGTAAATTAGGTTGGACAAGAATGATTATTCTTTTTAGGCAGTTTAAAAGACATGGGGAAAACAAAGACATTCCCAAAGACCCCTGATTCATCATCCTTAAGCCAAAGCTGGAATCCAGAACCATTATGCTTGAGTCCAAGCATAAAAGCCATATACTGTTATTTCCATCCTAATACAATCACCTGTATTTTTCCTATTAACAGCACTTTTCTTTTTGGGGGGAACCACTCCTTCTCGATTCTTTCCATGTGGTTCCATAATGGCTCCAAACACTTCTTGCCCCTTCAAACATGCAAATGGACCATTTGGAGCATTTCACCAGCACAGTGTTCATGGCCAAGGGCAGGTTCTAATGGAGCCTTTCTCTAGAATATTCTAATATTGGGTCCTGATTGTGGTGGGGCTGTACCCTTTCTACTCTAGCAGTGAAGGTAGGAAATTGGGAGCCACTCTCCTTGATACGTGATGACTGCTAGCATGCCAGGGGAGAGGACACAGGAAGATATTGATGTAAGAGAATTCTTGCTCTTATTTCTTGCCTTTGTGAGGCATTGTTATGTCCTTCGTTTGACTTGTGAACACCCCCAGTTTTCTTCTATTAAGTTTCCTTTCTTTCCTAGCGGCGTAGTGATTAAAAGCTTGGGCTTCAGGATCAAACTGTCTCAATTCTGAACCCAAGCCATCACTATCTAGCTTTGTGGGTGTGGATAAGTGCCTTGAGCTCTCTGAGCCTCATTTCCTCATCTGTCAAGAAACAGGTAACCATAGTCTTTATTTCATGGTATACCTCTGAGAGCTAAGGTATGAAAAATACTTAGCTAAGTTTCTGGAATATAGAAAGTTCTCAGTAAATGTTATTTTCTATTGCTTTTGTCAGTATTGTTTAAGCTAGCCTTTGTTGGATTTATACCACTTCTGTCCAAAGAGTCCTGTTTAGTCATTTAATTTAG
Source organism: Suricata suricatta (assembly GCF_006229205.1). Lineage (NCBI taxonomy): Eukaryota > Metazoa > Chordata > Mammalia > Carnivora > Herpestidae > Suricata > Suricata suricatta. The sequence continues at coordinate 71,022,605 of NC_043710.1, read as the reverse complement.
TCATATATTTGCTATCTTCATTGCCTTCCATGTAAATGAGAGATTCATAAGATCTTAATTATTGGCATATTCCTCTACTTCACTTAATATTGTATAAATTAACTTCCAGTATTTTCCAAGTGAGAATTTTATCCAAGGTCAACAAATGATTTCAGATCAAATCATGGCATTAAAAAAAAGACATAAAATTATCTTAATGACCAATATTTGATCTAGCTGGAGCATTCAAATTTCAGAAAAAGTAAACAGTATCCCTAATATACCTAGTAGGCAGAATAGGCACTTAGCATCTAGCCTTTCCCTTTTGCAGAGTCTCTTGCTGATATGGTGCAATGGAATTGTATCACACTCGATAGATGCTGTCTTCACTCTGGACGAACTGTAAAGTTGTCAATGCAGACATTGTGTTTATGTGAGTTTTCCCTTTAGGTCCACAGACACATGACATGTATATCACCAAAAGAGGAGGGAACAGAAATGATAGGAACATAAAACATTACGCAGAGCTACAAAAAGAATGAGACTTCTCTTTGACACATGTTGTACAACATTTCCTAAGTCTTGGGAGTATTTTTGGTATATTTAACTGGTAAAAGATTCTTTAAAAGTCTGTAGCTTTTTTTTTTTTCTTTACCAGTGACAACACACGTCTGGGCTGACAGTACTCTGCACACCTATAGCTTTAATTACACGTCTGATATGTCTCTATCAGTCTGCTTCTATTTTTTGCTGACTTGAAAAAAATCTTTAAAAATAACATTAAAATAAAGCATTCTAAATCTTATTCTAGTTTCTGGAGTTAGTGATTTTATAAAATGAAATTTATCAGGGCAAAAATGCTTTCCTACTTAACATCAACTTCACCCTCTTGGGTCTTTCTCTGACTGTAAACCTGGGACATTGATTTAAAAAAAAAAAAAGGGGGTCAAAGGACCAAGTTGTCAAGGAAGATTTATGATGAAGTTCAGCTAAACTCTGGGATGGATATTCTACTTTTTTTCTTAAGAGTTAATGTACACTGACATATAGATACCCAGAATAAAACAAGTTAATGATTCAGAAAAGTCGGGCCTATATTAATCTAATGTGTTTATAATAGACTGTTGTCTGCTTGTGGACATGGGAAGAAGTAAGAGCATGTGTCTGTGTGTGTCTGAGTGTGTCTGTGTGTGTCTGTGTCTGTGAAGTCATGTGGATTGGGAAAGGAAACAAAATCATACCATTTGTTTTTAAGTAGTTTTATTTTTTTCTTTGGATTTCTTCCGAATCTTTAACTTGCATGATCTGTTACAAAGGTTTGTAATGCTACCTACTCAGGAAAGATAGTTTACTAATTTATATATGCAAGAGGTGACTATTTGCCTCTAAGAATCATCAGTGTATCTGAAATTGCAGAAGTTTATTATATTTAAAACAAGTCTAAGTTTTTTGGTGAAATTCCAAATTGTTATTCTTACTTTCCTTGTCTTTGCTTGGGAAACAGAGAGCAAAATGTGTTATGGAATATGTCCTCTTATTAGTGAGAAGTGTATTGCTTTGCAGGCTCTGGTGTGAGGAATATGAAGTTTTACCACAAAACAGTTTTTATGATCTTGTAAAAACTACTTACTGTCTTATTCACTGGTGGTTCTCAGTTCCCTTACCTATAAAATGGAGTGACAATATCAGTCAATCAATCATAGAACTTCTTAATAAAGGTTAAGTAAGATATTACGTGTAAGTGATTTGCCTTCATTTAGGCATAGAATACATGCTCAGTATAAGAAACTGGAGGTTCTTAGGAAGCTTGAATTACATAATTTTTGAAAAAAAAGAATTTCTCTCCTCTTGCCTTAATACATGACCTTTTTTGAAATGGCTTCCCCTCTAGATACATTGAGCACTTGCCCAAGATATCAGAATCTACATTTATTTAGAGTGAGAAAATAGATCTGGTGGCATTCTCCTCTTTTTTCCTGTGTTGCTCTCTGAGGAGGCCCACTTAATGGTCTTCTTCTCTTTATTCTTGCTTCTGTTAAACTACTAGTGCCCAGGGTTAGCTGGAGCCTGCTTCCTTTTCTGAGCACCCAATAACCAGTGTGATTCCAGACATGCTTAACATAGTAAAGTCTTTAAAAGGCTCCAGTGGCTTACAACTCATCAAATGTGCATTTTTAACAGATGGTTTCTATATTTCCATTTTAGGGTCTAAGTGTCAGCCACTGTCATCAGGAATCTAGTCCTTTTGATTGTATTTCTATTCCTTGGGCTTTATATGTAGGTTATCTCCCAGGGTTCTGCTTGGAGTTGCCAAAGACTTGGAAAAGTCTGTACCCAAAGTTTCAATTGTAGAGTCCTAGTTCAAATTTATAACTTGGTTTACAGTAGACACAAATGTTAGAAGCAGTTGGTTCTTAGATTATCGTAGAGGTCTTTGAAGGCCTTAGTACTAGAATGAGTTCTACATTTTAAGAATTATTGGTCATGTTGTGCAAAAGGAAGGAAGTTGTAGAAGGGTAAGGAAATGGCTGCTTATTTTCCAATATAATTTCAGTGATGGCCAAGATTTTGATTGTCAGCTTAAATGTTTCTTGACACTGTTCCACATCCTACTCTATACTTTCTTCTTCTGGTGCCTTACCTTCCCAGCACCTTGTGCATTCATTCACTTCTGAATAAATACCCCTTCAATCTGTGTTATTCTAGGATTCCTTTCTTTTCTTCTTTCCTTCTATTAGAATTTTCATTGCCTCAGCTAATTTGTTGTGATAGAAGTGGTTGGTTCAATAACACTAATTCATACTACTATCTTTAATATCACTTCATATGTTTTAGCCATGGTTCTGAGAAGTTTCCATAGATGAATCTCTTAGTCCCATAGATACCTTATGAGGTGAATCCTATTATTATCATGTTTTACAGGTAAGGAAATGAACACAATGTTATAGAAGTTTGTATTTATAACACATACCTTGTAGGAGTAGAATTGAGATTTAAAACCAGGTTGTTTGATTCTAGAATCAAAAACATTTAACTATTGTATTATCCTGTAGTAGAGTGAGTAGGGCTGATTTTTTTAAATGTTCATTTATTTGGGAGTGGTGGCACAGAAAGAGAGGAAGAGAGGGAATCTCAAGCAGGCTCAGTGCTATCAGCATGGAGCCCAGTACAGGGATCGATCTCATAAACAGTAAGATGATGATCTGAGCTGAAATCAAGATTCAGACATGAGTCACCCAGGCACCCTGGTGTGATTTTTTTTTAAATGTTGTGGACTAACATGTGATGGGTCCAGCCCAAATCTAGACTTCAGGATCAATTCCCTTTTTGTGTTCCTGTTTTTGTATCAACCACTTTCTACTTCTAAACTCAAAGAATTGCTCTTCTCAAAGCTTGAGTATTGGGCCGGTTGCCAATAACCTTTTACACTTTTTTTTTGCAAAGTGAATGTTTATAAATCAGGAACTAGACTGTTTTAACTTTGGACTCAGCTTGGATGATCTAAACCTCAGATATAGTAGTTGTTGATGCCATTAAATCTACTTATACTCTTAGAGACTTTTTAGCAATAGTAGAGGGTGTGTTTAATAATAGAACAGCCTAGTTTACCTGGAGAAAAATTAACCTTTGCATTGAGAGGCTGTAGCAGAGTAGGAAGACAAAATAAAAAAAATTACTGCAGCAAAAAAAAGGACCCTTTCTAAATTTCACACACATGTTAAATATATTCAATTTATGACTTTTAATTTCTTCTGAATGATCAAAGTCAATATCACCTACAAGAGAGCTCAAATCTAGTATACCGACTATTATATAATTTAGGAGTTTCCCTTAACTTCTTGTTTAAAAAAGTACTCTTTTAGTAGTTCTATGAATCCTCTCTTCATAGTAGAGAAGAAAATTGAATGCTAGAAATCTAGACACTTTGGCAATTGTGTTTTCTAATGTTCATAGAGTAATGATGTATTAATTGGGGATCTAGCAAATGACTTGAGCAAATGCATAAGTGACTAAAATATCAATAGAATAAACCTATATTACCTGGGGTATGGTGTTACCATTTAAGTATAACACCAAAGACAGGATCCATGAAAGAAATAGTTGATAAATTGGACTTCATTAAAATTTAAAAAATTTTTTCTATAAAACTAATATCACGAAAATGATAAAACATCCATATACTGGAAGAAAATATTTGCAAAAGTCATATCTGGTAAGTGACTGTTATCAAAAATATACAAAGAACTCTTAAAACTCAACAATTAGAAAAGCAACAACTTGATTAAAAAGTTGACCAAAGACCTCTATGGACCTTGACCAATATAGATATACAGATGCTAAATATGAAAACATACTCCATATCACATGTCATCATAGAAATGCAGATTAAGATAACAATGAGACACCATGGCATACCTGTTAATATAGTCAAACTGTAGAACACTGACAACACCAAATGCTAGCAAGGATGTGGAGCAACAGGAGCTCTCATTCATTGTTAGTGGGAATACAAAATGGTATATCAGCTCTAGAAAGCAGTTTGGCAGTTTCCTACAAAGCTAAACGTAATCTTAGCATACAATCCAACAGTCATGCTCCTTGGTATTTACTCAAAGGAATTGAAAACTATGTCACACAAATGTTTTTTACACAGATGTTTATAATAGCTTTATTAACAATTACCAAACTTGGAAGCAATGAAGATGCCCTTCACTAGGTGAATAAGCAAACCATGGTACAACCAGAAAATGGAATATTCAGCACTAAAAAGAAATGAGCTATCAAGTCATGAAAAGACATAGAAGTACCTTAAGTGCATATTACTAAGTGAAAGATGCCAATAAGGAAAGGCTCATGCTGTTTGATTCCAACTATATAGCAAACTAGAGAAGGCAAATCTATGGAGACGGTTAAAAGATCAGTGGTTTCCAGGGGTTCAGGAGATATACAGACGAGTAGGGATGAATAAGCAGAGCACAGAGGATTTTTAGGGCAGTGAAAAACACTCTACATGATATTTTATGATAGATATACATCATTACACATTGGTCCAAATCCATAGAATGTACAATACCAAGAGTGAACTCTAGTGTAAACTATGGACTTTGGGTGATTTTGATGTGCCACCGTAGGTTTATCAATTGTAACAAATAGACAACTCTGGTGGGAGATGATGATATTGGGGGAGATCATGCATGTGCGGTGGGAGGAGGTGACTGGGAAATTTCTGTACTTCCTCTCAGTTTTGTTTTGAACCTCAAATTCTTCTTAAAAAATTAAGTCTTAAAAAAAAAAAAAGCTGCCGTAATGGGTGCCTGGATGGCTCCATTGGCTAAACATCTGATTTTTGGCTCAGGTCATGATCTCATAGTTCATGAGTTTGAGCCACACATCAGGCCTTGCACCCACTTCAAGTTCTGTGTCTCTCTCTCTCTCTGCCCCTCCCCTGCTCACACTCTGTCTCTCTCAAAAATAAATATGCATTAAAAAGTTTTTTTATAAAGCTGCTATGAAATAAAATACCTCAAATTGAGGGTTGGAAATAAATGAGGTATATATGTCCAGAAACTGGCTTCTTGGTATAAAAAAATGGCAGGCTTGTTAAATTCCAACAGTATTTAAATACATAATCAGAATTTGATTTATTGTATATCACTAATTAGGTTTAACATAAAACCAATAGTTATTCAAATGATTATTTTATTTATTTATTTTTAATGTTTCTTTACTGTCAGACAATTGTCTGACTAAAGGTAAATAGATAAATCTAAAAATAATGAGTGAGGATAAATGCTAGGTAGAAACATAAGCTTGATGTTCTAAAGAATCACAAATGTAATATGGTTACTAAGATAGGGTGGTTTGGGAGGTTTTAGTTAGGAAAGTGGCATTTAAATTGCATCCTACCCTCAAGGAACATATGGGCTGGTGTGGGACACAGACCAGGAATCAATGACATATGATTTGTTTGATAAGAATTACCACAAAACTATGTTGCAGCGACGAGAGAACAGAATGGGTAGTGACTGATTTTTGTCTGGAAAATCTCCATAGACCTCATAAATATTTGGGGTGGGACACAAAGGGTAAGTAAGAGTTTCCTGGTTGTCAGTTATGTGTTCTCTAGAATTTACTAATGCCAGGGTCTTCACAGAGCAGACACATAGGAGGTTTTTTAATGAATGCTGTGCCATGTCTCCCAGACCATCAACACCATTCAAATGAGTCACTCTCTCAGAGATTCCTTCATTGACGAGAGCCTGTTTTCATTAACTGGTGAATTGGGGGTGGGGGGAATACAAAAGGCCCAGTTTCCCTGCCTCCCTATTTGAAGGTTTCTCTTCATAGATGAAGATTCAACCAGTTTCAGAGCTATGCATGGGTTCTATTATCAGCTAAGGCCTTACGTGTTACTTTACTATAATTCAGCTCCTCCAGTCCTATTTCCCTCACTCCCTCACAAGTTTTGATCTTCAATAAGTAAATTCCTGCATACAAATATCCATCACACAGTCTCCTTCCAGGGAAACCAACTTGCAAACACCCCTTGATAAGTACTGATTGGTTGGTTGGCTGAGATTTATTTAGAAATAAAGACAGCGGTAAAGTATACATTCATAATTATTACTGACTGCTACGAATATTGAAGGTAGATTGTTGATATTGAGGTCCACATACCCAAGTAGCATTCTTTTGTGCAGTGTCAATAATGCTAGGTCCCCCCTATTACTTGTAATGTTGATACTTAAGGGTAATTAAAGTAAATGACTTCCATCCTGTCCAGCCCCCATTTCAAACTCTTGAGAAGGGTTTCGAAAGCAGCAAATGACTGGTTCTTCTCTGATGGATTATGCATTATGAATTGTTTCCATAATGCTGGTGAGGATAAATGAAATTTACACTGAAGGGATCATCATGAGCCTCAAGAAGAAATCCAAGCTTCCAAAATTCAAGAAGGGAGATTCACATAATTGCAGTTAGATGTGAGCACAGATACACTTTAGTGATTGGTTACCATTCTTTCAAGTCTCTACTTTTCTGGAGGTAGTCTTCCTTGTCATAGTTTTGGGACATCAAATATTTTGAGTTTGTGATAGAGGAACTCTGGTTTTTGAATTATTGATATCCCTTTACAATTTCTGATTTCAGAAGTTGTATGCTTAGTAGAAATGTTAGTGCTGATGCTTTTGATTGCATAATTAGAGACGACTACCTCAAGCATTGTTTTTTTGGCTTTCCTTTCCAGCTTTCTGGAGATTTTGAGAGGAGATGTCTAGCCTCCCCTAGGTGTGTCTGTCAAACACTGTTGATTGTTATTCAGTGCAAGGCTGAGATGACTGATAAAATAAATGAGTAGAATAAACAGCAGAATTAGTTTTTAATTTCCCTTTTCCCTTGATTGCTCACAGTGTGTGTTTGCAAAGGCATGAAATTATGACACCTCTTTTGTATCAGAAATGCCAAGAGCTTGCTTAGTTTGCTGTGCTAAAAATGATGATTTTCAAGACCCATTACAAAGAAGGTAAAATGAAAGAGAAGCATTTTAAGAGGAAGGATTGAAAACAAAATGGTTTTGGTTTTTTAAAGCTCTCTTCTGTGTAGTATCTTACTTTTTTCCTAATGAAAAGTTTATTATGATAGATCAGATATGAATTCTACAAAGCCTTAGCAGTCTTGTTGCTCCCCATCTATTCTCCTCCCTTCCTTTTTCCTCTTCCTCATCTCCTTCTTATCCTACACCTCTTCCTTTTTTGGTAGTATTTTAGAACTACCTATTCAATCAGGGTTAGTGATGTTAATAGTTAGGAATTGTGGATGCATCTGGCAGGGCAGATACTAATGCCCTTTTTTTCCTGGTCCATATTCAGCTCAACTCATCTGCAGCATGTTAATGATGAGACTAAGTCTGGACTCTACTAAAAAAATTTCTGAGGTCTTTGATTTGGTCTTTTCCTGTTCTATTGTACTTAACGCCTTGAACAAGTCACTTAGCTACTAATTAATCATTTAATTATTATTTATTTGGCACCCTCCAGGTAGCAGGCATTTTGGTACACACTGAGAATAAGATGGGGAAGAAAATAGCTTGGCATTTCCATTGTGGACATTGTAATCTAGAGAGCATAGAGAATGAGGGGTAGATTAGCTAAGACGTGCTGGAAAGATAGGTAGGGGCCTGATCCTATGGTAGTTTCAAGGTATGTTAATATCTTTGTTTTTTACTCTAAAAAGGTGAAGAAATCTTGGAAAGATTTTAAGCATAAGGATGATATGATCAGCGACACCTGGATGGCTCAGTTGGTTAAAGTTCTGACTTTGGCTCAGGTCATGATCTTGTGTTGGTAGGTTTGAGCCCCACATTGGGCTCTGTGCTGACAGCTCAGAGCCTGGAGCCTGCTTTAAATTTTTTGTGTGTGTCTCTCTCTGTACCCCTCCCCTGATCACCAGTTGTCTCTCCTTCTCTCAAAAATAAATAGACATAAAAAATTGTTAAATGGTATGATTATATGTGTTTTACATAGATGTGGAGTCTGGGCTAGATAATGAGGAGGCATATGGCCAGGAAAGAGTTACAGTGAGAGATGATGACAGTGTAGACTGAAGTCTGGCAGAGGTAGTAGCAGTGTTTTTGAAGGTGAAGAGAAATGGACATATTTAAAAATTTGAGGTAATAGCAATGAGACTTGGTGAAGAAGAAAGGGAATTTAAGAAAAACTTTAGATTCCTAACTTGGGTATTGGGATGGTTCTGCCATTTGTTGAGTTGGAAAACAATGAATGAGAATTAGGTTTGAAGGGAAAGGTAAATTAAGTTCTCAGGCTTCAAGTGGGGATGCCAAGGAGTCACATTGGAATTTAGATTTGGAACTCAAAAGAAAGATCTGAGCCATATATTCAGATCTTTTGGATAGTTATTGATGTTTTGGGCAAAGGTGAGAGCATCTTGAGAAAAAAGCACTGCATAGTATTCAGAAGGAAGGGAGTGTAGGGAAGGGAACCTATGTCCACAACCTGAAGATCATCAGCATTTCAGGGTGTGTGTGCGTGTGTGTGTGTGTGTGTGGTCTGAGAAAGAGAGAGGGAGAATCATTATGTAAATTAAATGATAAGGGTATCTATTGAAGTAGCAAAGAACTTAGATAGTCATAGATTTGAGAATTGAGAAGGTCTGAAATAGTTCTTGCAGAAAGTGGATGAAGAATTACCTGGAGAAACACAATAAACTTGCTTAGGTGTTGAGACCTATTGAGGTTATCATAAATGTAGAGCAGTTTCAATCTGTTAAGTAAATTTCTCAAAGCAATGTTTGACTTTCTAGCTATAGGTATGGAGAAAAGAAGTTTGAAATCGTGTTGGATTTTTCTAGATGGGTTTGATTAAAAAAAAAAAAAAACTAGAGCAGGAAGGAAAGGTTAGGTTTTGCAAGGGGGTTTTAAAATGAAGACATGAGTTATAAACTTGGAATAAAAGTAATTAAAGACAGGAAGAGAGTAAAATTTTTAGGCAGAGGTGTAAATGAAATGGAGGCACTGATATGGTCCACATGGCTTTATAGGAGAACAGAAGATCATGGTCAGAAAAAAGAATGCTTATATTAGTGGTTTTGGTTCAGTGAGATTTGGATAATGAAGAGGCACAATTTTGACTAAGGGTGGCTCAGGTGAGCAGAGGAGGTTTGGGGCATGAGAAGGTCAATGAACTACATACAGGTAGATGTTAAAATCACTCAAGATAACTGCATGTATTGGTTAGTATAGACTCTAAGTCAGGTGCCAAGAATCTTATGAATAAGAATACATGGAGGTAATTCCTCTGCTATAATAATAGATCAATAATCTTAAGGAAAACAATGACGACGACGACGACGACGATGATGATGATGATCTACTGATTATTTTTTCCTCTGCCAGGGGTTGTTTTAATTGCATTATGTTTATTAATCTTTACCATTAGCTAAGGATATTATTATCCCCACGTTACTATTTTAAAGCATTGTTATTCCCCATCAAGGAAACTAAAATCATGGGGAGTGTTAGAATAAAACAAGAGTCTGTCTGACTACAGAACTCACAATCTTATCCTTATATCCTTATTTTATACTACATATCCAACAAACTATTGGAAGGATTAATTATGATATGTAAATGTGGAAAATCTATGTGATTGCTAAACTCCAAAATGAATACAAATGTGAAAGTGTGAGGCATTGTTAATATCATTATTATTATTTGCTTTTCTAAACTAATTTCTCTTCTTCTTGCCTACATATGCAAGCAACTAAACTCATTCCTGGGTAAACAAAATCATGACCCAGTAATCTACAGCAAGGACATAGGCTGTGGTCAAAGCAAGTAGAGAGATCCATAAAGAGAATCAGTGAGAGGATCTCATATATTCATCCCAGTGATGTGCTCACAGCCTAATTTATATGCTACGCCTTTTCTTGAGGTGCCATAGAGTTGGTAAAGATTAACAGGCCCTGCATTCCAGAGAACGTTTTCTCCCTTCTAATGAAACTAGCCTGAAAGGCAAAGGGAATCTCCATGTAACTCCAGAAAAAAATGAAATGCACAGTGTGCTCATAAACTTTAAGTACAACTGTAAGGTAGAAATGGCACATTAAGGTGGAAAGAAGAAGTCAGGTAAGGCTTTATAGAAGATGGATCTAAAACTGGACCTGAGTGGTGAGGAGTAGAGAAATACCGACAAGCAAAAAGGGCTTTCAAGGCAGTTAGTAAAATGGTGCTGTGTCCTCTCTCATGGGTGTTTGTAGGATATTCTTACTGATTTGGACCTGAAATGGAAAATGTACCAGATTTCTACAGAATATTCTAGATGCTGTAATATAAATTTAATAAGTTAATAAAAGCCTGCATTTATGTATGATTCTTAGAACTAAATACACATTGTATCTACAGTGATATTCTTGGTTTCACATAGCATATGATAATATGTACAGTTTTGAAAGTGAAGAAAAGACATAGATGAGTTGAACCAGCAAGCATGTTTTGCAGCTAGACTCTCTGAAACTACTGGTATTATATATATATATATATATAAAATATATACAGTTTATATATATAATATGTAATAAAAATTTTATATATCTACAATCTTTTATATATTTTTTTCCTTCAGACCATCCTGCATAACAGGAGATATAAGAGAGGGGACAGAAGAATGGTCTGAGAAATAGGGAAGTGCATTCTTATCAATAATTTGCACCATTTCTGGAAGAGTTTGGGCAAGTCCCATGACATCTCTGGGCCAGAGATTCTTCAACAAAATGAAAGATTAGATCTGGTTCCATGATTCCATAGTGATTCCATGATTCCATAGTGATTCTGTTTTAGACCATCTTTGAGCCTCCTTTATCTTACTTCTGCCTAGAGTGATACTAAGAAAAAACAACCCCTCTACCTGATATTGTATCACTTCCCTGGGCTTCTGGAATATTGCACAAGGAATTTCTAAGAGAAATACAGATATACCTTCCCAATGTATAATCACTCTTGTTTAAGTCAGTGACCAGGCTAGGGTGAATTTGCCACTTTCTGTATAGAAAACATGTGTTCACCATGACCTTGATTTGTTCTTTATTGAAATGTCTCTTTCATGCATTTAGATCAAGACTATTGGTGATGCATATTTGCAGCTTTATGGGGACAGTTGCTCAGGTACTTCCATTATGCAGCTCATTTTTTTAAAATGTGTGTTTTTTTTAAAATTTTATGTCTTTTATTTTATTTTGGGAGAGACAGAGAGTGAGCAGAGGAGGGGCAGAGAGGGAGGGAAACACAGAATCTGAAGCAGGCTTCAGGCTCTGAGCTGTCAGCCCAGAGCCTGACTCAGGGCCCAAACTCATGGACTGTGAGATGATGACCTGAGCTGAGCAAAGTCAGACACTTAACTGACTGAGCCACCGTGTGTCTCAGTGCAGCTCATTTTTAAGAGCTTTGACCTTTTTAGTCAAAATCTAGTCTTGGAAAATCATGAGATGGGCTCTCAGTTAAGGGTATTTGATTTTAGAATGTTGGTGGCAAGCCTCATGATACTCTTACTTTCTCTGTCTCCTTTACACACACACACTCCAAATAAATGCAAAACAAAGACATGAAACCACTATGGACACAGGAGCTAGAACATTCATATACTGTAGCTTCACAGAGAATCTAAATTAAAATGAAATTTGCCAAGTCCCTATTTCTGAACAGTTTTAATGATGATGGACACATAAATGAATACAACATTTGAAGGATTCATATTTAAACATTCAGAGGCTTTATTCTCTGAGCTATTATTTCATTTGGATTTAGAGCATGAGACCTAAAAAGTATTTCTTTCCCCTTGGAAGCAGGCATCCAACTCCCATTAACTCCAGAAGGAGGAATTATACATGAGAATGAAGGCAGACAATAGACAAATAAGTATGCATGTTCAGTCACCAGATTAACCCAATAGCCTATGATAGATCTTTGAGAGCCTTTATAGTCTATGAGATCAATAATCCATTATAGCTCATACTGGTGACTAAATGACTTTGGGAATTGGTAATGGCATTTGAAATCTTTTACCTTTAAGCCATGGCTTGTAATAAATCTTAAGTTCCTCTCAGGCATCATTACCTGGTTGCAATAAGGGTATCTTAGTTTTAGCACCTTGAGAAAGGCTGGAAAATAATAGGACTCAATATATGGATATTGAATGAAAGGATGAACAAAGAGAAAAATTTTCTTTCCTCCACACTCAGATCTCTTCTGATTCTCACTTCTTCCTGGGTTGGCTTATTCAGGGTCTGCCTGATACCTGGTCCATTCCTTCTACCCACCTCTGACCCAATGCTGAGCATACCTGATTCTCTTTTACTCATGGTGTCTCTTCTGGTAAATCACAATACATTTTGTCATTGGACTTGCTAATCAATGACTCTTTTTGAGAGGGAGAAGGTATGAGTTGTTGACTCATTGTAATCTATGGAATCAGGATATTGATAGGGGCTCATAGCCTTTTATTCATTTCTAAAGTTAGAGGCAGAAGAGAGAAAAGGCCAGTGTCCAACATGAAATCTGGCATATAGCAGATGTTCAAAATAAGGTTCAACAAATATATAAGTTAATAGAAACAAAAATGATAAAGTTGTATGTTTAGAATATCTATCTGTGACATGATATTAAAGGTTTCATTTACATTCCTTATTAAGTCCTCCCAAGAATACTAAAACACCATATCTCATCTTCATTTTTAAAGATAAGAAAACATTAAGAGAAATTTAAGAACATTCTCCAAACCACCTATCTCATGTATATCTGATCCAGAATTCTATTCCAGGTCAGTCTGACAAAATATTGTCTTTGCTGCTGTCATGTTCTGGATTGTTTGTTTTCCAACTATTTTTATGTTCTCACCTTGGAACAGAGGTTAAACTGGCATCAAGAGGCAGTGTGTGAGCCTTCATTGTACTTTCATGGTATTTAGGATATCAGGCACAAGCTATGCCAAGTCATACTGAGAGTGGCTAATGTGTTTAGAGATATCATATCTACTAGCTTATATTTATATACTTTAACATCCAGGATGCCATTTGATCATTATAACAAGCCTGTAAGGAGTCAGGCATGATTTTGTGATGCCCAAACAAAGATCCACAGCAGTGACACATCATAATCTTATTCACCCAAATCCATAATTTACATTAGAATTCACCCATGCTGTTGTACATTCTATGGGTTTGAACAAATGTATAGTGACATGTATCACTATATCACATGTATCCATCATAAAAAATATCATACAGAATATTTTAACTGCCCTAAAAATCCTCTTGTGTTTTGCCTATTCCTGCACCTCCCCACCCCCTGACAACCACTGACTTTTTTTCACATGTAAGCAGAGAATACTCTTTCCAGAAAAGTACCTCTGAAAAGAAGAGAGATATTTATAAGTCACAAGGTCAATGGAAGACCTTTATTTTTTTAAGGTAAAAAAGACTATTTGTTTACATGCTAGAGGGAAATAGTTTGACTATACAGAAGAGAATAGGTCAATTAGTGGAATGTGAGTCCAGAAGAATTGAGAGGGGTAGAATCGATATCAGGAGGTTGAAATGTCCCTTAGGAGTTTACTGTGAAAGAAGGACTTAGATGCTAGCCGCTTTGCAACGCTCCCACTCTTTTACTTGTTCACATGCACGCAGCAGACACACACACAGAGTCACTTGGATCTTCTGTCTATGTGCTGCCACATTTGCTAATGGCATCCAAAGGATTATTGACCTTTTTGATCCCACCCCTCATCTAACAATGCAATAGAATAAAGCTTGGTAACAACCGTAGCCTCCATCTTTGTATTTCACGTGATCCCTAGGGATTGCAGAAAGTGATATGTAATTCAGGGAGTGTCATTAGGAGTCTTTCAGTGGATGGATGATTGGATAGATAGATAGGTACAGACAGATAATATGTATCTACTATGTATCTATATCTATATACTTTTTTCCTTTGCACAACAAAAGAAACCACCACTAAAATGAAAAGGCAACTTAGTGAATGGGAGAAAATATTTGCAAATCATATATCTACAAAGAGCTAATATCTAAGATATATAATGAACTCATACAACTCAAAAGCCAAAAAAAAAAAAACCAAACAAACATTCAATTTAAAAATGGGCAGAAGTTCTGAATAGACATTTTTCCAAAGAAGACATATGTAGGTACATGCAAGATACTCTAATATCATTAATCATCAGGGAAATGCAAATCAAAACCACAATGAGATATCATCTCACACGAGTCATAATGACTTTTGTCACAAAGACAAGAAATAACAACGTTGGCCAGGATGTGGAGAAAGAGAACCCTTGGGCACTTCTGGTGGGAGTATAAACTGGTCCACTATAGTAAATATATGGAGGTTCCTTATGATACAGTAATCCCACTAGTAATTATTTACTCAAGAGCAATGACAGCATATGTCCACATAAAGAACTGTATGTGAATGTACATAGCAACTTTAGTCATAAATAGTAAAAACTGGAAAGAGCCCAGATGTCCACCAACATATATTTATATAAATTATATAATATCTATACCATGGAATACTGCTCCATAATAAAAAAAAATAACTACTGTTAAGTAAAACTATGTTGATAAATTTTAAAAATTATGCTAAGTGAAAGAAGCAGGGCACAAAAGCTATATACTGTATGGTTTCTTTTATATAACATTCTAGAAAAAAGAAAAACTATAGAGATGGAACACAGATCAGTGGTTGCCTGGAATTGGGCTTGGAAATCAAAGTTTACCATAAAAGAGTGTTGTGAGGGAATCTGGAGGCTAACAGAACTGTGCCGTGTGGAACCATGGTGATGGCATACAACTCATTGCATTTATTAAAACGTATAGAACTGTGTGTCACAAAGAGGGAATTTTACCATATCAAATCTGTCAGCTATTTTCCAGGTCATGACAGCTACCTAAAATGGGAAACAGACTATGACAAAGGAATCTAACTGTGTTACAAACAACTCATAACCAGACTGAAGGGAATAAGAAGAAAAAGAAACCATCCAACATAACTTTGGAAAGCAGTATTTTGATTGGAAACTAAAGACTAATGGCCTCTCAGAGGCGTATGGGTTAACAATTCTGAAATTATTTTATATGTATACTCAGGTTGAACAAATAAGTATATCATAGATAGTAAGAGGCATATTTCTCACTGTCTGATAAAGAAATTACTAATAAGGACAGGAGTGAAGGAAAAAATGAACCCTGTGATGATGAATCAGAGTTGATAT
Organism: Suricata suricatta; assembly: GCF_006229205.1. Lineage (NCBI taxonomy): Eukaryota > Metazoa > Chordata > Mammalia > Carnivora > Herpestidae > Suricata > Suricata suricatta. Next base: position 71,006,829 of record NC_043710.1, on the reverse strand, counting down.
TAGCAATGAACTCCTGAGTATTTAAAAAATATGTAGAAGATAGAAGTGAATATATATATATACATATATATGTATGTATATATATGTATACACACACACACACACACACACACATATACACATATGTGTATGAGTAAGTTACTATCCATACATATAGTCCCTAGCTCTGTCCACTAAGAGAGCCTAGAAGTGCTCACTCCCCAGAAGAAATGAGCACTCTCAGTACCTAGATTTTGGTTTCTAAATACCATTCTCCATTACAATGATTCAAGGCTCCTTGGGGAATTGAGTGATTCCCTGAAAGAAGCAGAATGGAACCTCTTAGGCACCTCTGGACTAGATAACTCTCATCAGCCAAAAGCCAATCCTGAGATGGGTACAGGTGTGAAAGCAACAAAAACAATCTCTTCTCTGTATCTGTGATCTTTTTACCATTTCTAGAGTTTTACTTTTACCAGAATGTTGTACAGGGGGAATCATATGGTATTTAACCATTTCAGATAGGCTTCTGTTCCTTAATAATATCCATTTAAGATACCTCCATATTTTTGGTGGCTTGATAATTTTTTTAGTGCTGAATAATACCCCATTTCCTGGATGTACTACTGTCCATCCATTCACCTACAGTTGCTTGCAAATTTTGGCAATTATAAATAAGACTGATAGGGGTACCTGGGTGGCTCAGTTGGTTAAGCCTCCAGCTTCGAAGGCCAGGTCAGATCTCACATTTGTGGGTTTGAGCCCCACATCACGCTCTGTGCTGACAGCTAGCTCTGAGCCTGGAGCCTCTCCCAGTTCTGTGTCTCCTTATCTCTCTGCCCCTCCCCCTCTCATGCTCTGTCTCTCTCTGTATCAAAAATAAATGAAGCATTAAAAAAATTTTTAGTAAAAAAAAATAAGGCTGCTATAAATATCCATGTGCAGGTTTTTGTGTGGACATGTTTTCAGTTCCTTTGGGTATGTTATGCCCAAGTTTGTAATATCGCCCCCCAAAAAAGACCAGAGACTACCAGGGAGACTGAATCACACCTGCAAAAGCAAAGGGCTTTATTACGGGCTTAAGCTCAGGCTCACAGACTCCACCAACCCGCTGGCCACGTGGAGAGAGCCCCGAACAAAGGCAGGGTAGGGCTTTTATGATTTTGGGAAGGGGAGTTACGGGAAATGACGACACAGGCACAGCGCTCCAATCACTACCCTCCCTATCAATACTGGCAGTTGTGGGAGCCAATCACATTTAGATTATTGACCAATCAGAGTGGGCCCAGGACCCTTACGTAGGGCGTGACTAGGCTTCCACATAGGGCGTGACTAGGCCCGCCCCTAGAAAAGTCAAAGGTGTCAGCTGCCACAGGAGTCGTCCCTCCTTAATGTGCACCCTTTTATA
>NC_043710.1:71002896-71005342 GCF_006229205.1 Suricata suricatta | reverse complement strand
CAAAGTGAAAACAGAATGCAATTATTTTTGATTCTAGAATTGTGAACATAATCCATACCATACATCTTTCTTTCACATACTGTAAGTACATGTCATTTGATTTTTAGGAACACATCACAACTTATTTAACCATCCTTCATTATGGATATTTATGAATCTTCTAATTACTCATTATTTATAAATAGCATTGCTATGAATACTAGCCCTATATTTGCACATCTTTTAAACATTGTTCTTAGGTTTAAATTTTTATAATTTTCTAAAAGTTCCTGTAGTTTTTAGCTATTGATTCAAAGATGTAAGCCAGTGTTTCTAAACATTTTTTTTCATTATTACTTACCAAAGGGTTGTTTAGATTTTTTTTCCTAATCACCTCCTCATGTAATATATATGTGTGTGTGTATATAATATATATATATATATATTATATACACACACAACATGTATAGTTATATATAAACTTTTTATATATATAAAGCTTATACATATATATATAAATGAAGTATATATATATATGTATATATATAAACTTTATTTTGAGAGAAACAGAGATAGTGTGAGTGGGGGAGGGGGAGAGAGAGAGGGAGACAGAGAATCCCATGCAGGCTCTACCCTCAGTACAGAACCCAATGTGGAGCTTGACCCCATGAAACATCATGACCTGAGCTGAAATCGAGTTAGATGATTAACCGATTGAGACACCAGGCACCCCAATTATATATTTTTTCATGTATATATTTACATAATTTAAATATATTATTTATATAACTTAAAAGAATAAGATTCCCTTTACCACCAGTTCATCCTCCACTTAGAGGTGATACCACTCCTGTTGAAAATGTATTACATTCATTGGCTTTCAGTACACATTACCAAATTCTCCTCCTCAGAGATATTATCAGTTTCATCAGCAACATGTGGAGGTACATTTCTCCACCTCCCCAGAAAATAGTGTTTGTAAAACAAATATATACGTTTTTTTAAAGTGAAAGTTTTTCAATGCAAATTTTAAAATTACATAATCTTCTTATACATACTCTTTAGCACCAAATACTAAGATTTAAAATATTTACTTGCTTCTGGCTTTGTCTTGCTCTTATGGGACAAAAACTCACTTCAAACTTTCAAGCAATTTACATTTAGAAAGTGTCATCATGCCCGTCCCTATAATTTAGACTGTTTTTAAATCAATCTGTTATTGATTCAACCAGAATGGTCAATTATATCCTGTAGATCTTCTTTAGTTCTCAAATTATTGACCTCACCAAGTCAATTTGTAATTAGACAACTTTTTAAAAGTGTTTTCTCTCCATAACTATAATGGTAGCTTTTAGACTGTTGTGAGTTCTCTCAGACTTCATGAGTATCTGGGTCTAACACTGTTTTTATCTAAAGCAATTATGTTTTAATGAGGTATCCTTTATGTTTGTAAAAGAAGTTAAAAGAATTACTTCGAACACTTCAATCTTGGACTGGATTTCTAATTCAGTATTAGGTAAGAATCACATGAAACTATCATTTTTGAAGTCTAAATGATTAAATACCAGCAATTCTATATGATTCAATCTAATAGTTTAGTTTCCTTTTATATGCCCTAGAAAAGAAATGAGTGTTTATGAAGTAGTGGAACTGCATAGGCCCTGACATATAGATTAAAAAGAAAATTGTATGCTTATTTTTGACAGACAGATAGACACACACACACACAGTGTGAACAGGGGAGGGTCAGAGAGAGAAAGAGACACACACAGAATCCGAAGCAGGCTCCAGGCTCTGAGCTGTCACCACCGAGCCCGATGTGGGGCTCAAACTCACAAACTGTGAGATTATGACTGGAGCCAAACTCAGCCGCTTAACCAACTGACCCACCCAGGTGTCCCCTGACACATACATTTAAAATATTATGTTGAAATTAATACTCTTTATAAGGAAGCAACAGCCAAAACAGGCAACCCAACCTAACCACAGAGGATTAGATATGTTATTTACTTTCAGATTGATATCAGTACTGCAAAGCCTCTGTCCTCCGAGTCAGCAAAGTAGACGAAACTCCATCAACTTGTGTCGCAAAGAGAGCATTAGAGCAAAAGTTTGGGAACCTGAAAATGAAATGCATTCCAGGTTTTTCCATATCCTGCCTATGTGAGTGGGGGCCAAGTTCACTGCTTAGTCATTCTTCAGGTCTCAGTAACAGGTTAGGTATTAGCTCCCCAGACTGACCTTCCCTCAGTATCTTTAAGGTTGAGGTTCCATAGGATCCTTTGCTTTCCCTTTTGTAAAAGCATTTATCATACTAAAAATCATTTATGTCATGTTTTTGTTCCTCACTATGTAAGAAGTATGAAGGTCAGGAGATGTTTGTGCTGTTTATTCTTTTATCCCTGGTCTCTAACACTATGTCTGACACACAATAAGTGATCATTGTGAATCTGTTCCTTGAGTATGT
>NC_043710.1:70983773-71002796 GCF_006229205.1 Suricata suricatta | reverse complement strand
TATTCATAGCAATGCTATTTATAAATAATGAGTAATTAGAAGATTCATAAATATCCATAATGAAGGATGGTTAAATAAGTTGTGATGTGTTCCTAAAAATCAAATGACATGTACTTACAGTATGTGAAAGAAAGATGTATGGTATGGATTATGTTCACAATTCTAGAATCAAAAATAATTGCATTCTGTTTTCACTTTGTCAAAATGTATATTGACATTTATACATAGAAGAAAACTGACCAAAAGGATTTATACAAAAATATTTTATAGTGATTATCAGTGAATGGGAAATGGCAAATGATTTTGCCTTCTCTTTTCTCAACTGTTTTATCTTTCCTCTTAATTAAATATTTATTTCTATCAATTCAATACCCATGCATAACTTATTTCAAATACTATTAACTGAATTAAAAATAAGTAAAGCTTTGCTTTCCCCCACCTTATTTAACTTCCCTAAAGGAGCAACTTCCAACTTTTTAAATCTGTTTTTCCTTGTGGTTACCAGCATGTATAACTTGCTATTTCTTGACTTGTTGATTCTAGCTGTCTTCTATTGACTTCTTATATCACATTAGGATTTCTCTTCCTTATGTTTTCCTCAACAATCACAAACCCTTCCCCTTCCATCAACCATACCAATATATTTATATCATAAATTTTGAAGGTTCATTACTCTGTGTTTATTATAGTTAAAAAATAGTGCTTATTGTTAAACTGCATAGCTTACTATGATTACATTTTTTTCTTATTCATACATTTGTCTTAAAGCTAATATATTCTTGTTAACTTTTCATGAGCCTAATCTTTGTAAATTCTCCAATAGAAATATAGAAGTCCTTTTCATATGCATAGATGTAATAACATACCAGTTTTGTTGTTGTTTTATTTTGTTGTTTCTTAGAGACATCACTTCTGGAGTCCTCCATCTTCCTATATAATTGTCGTTAACTGGTACGGATTATTCGTGGCTGTTATCTTGAAACTTCTATTTACTGTGACCCTGGAAACTTCTTTATTTCCTCCTACTTTAAATAGTTTTGTTTGTTTTCTCCTCATTTTTTAATTTGTTGCTTTGTGTTATCCTTAGTTGTTCCATGTCAAAGGCCACATAGGAAATAAATTTGTTGAAACTATTCATAGCTGAAAATACAGTCATTATGCTGCTCATATACTGGGTTGATATTTTAGCTGGGTATTGAATTTCAGAGTGTTGGAATAATTTTCCCGCAGGAGTTTGAAGACAATACTTAAATGTTTAGCTTCCACTTTTGGGGTTGAAAAATCCAGTGGCATTATAATTATTGATTTGTTGTACATAATACTTTTTTTTTTAGTCTAGGAATCTTTAAAATATTTTTCCCTTTGTATTCTGAACTTTCACAATCGTGTATCTTATACCTTTTTGAGAATTTTTTTTCATTTACTAAGTAGATATTTAGTGGTCTTTTCATTCTCTAAAAGATTATGTCCCAGTTTTGGGAAATGTTCTTATTCCTACTTTTCTCTTCTGGAATTTTTATTTGAGTTGGATGGTAGACTTCTTGAATCAAGCCTTTAATTTTCTCATCTACCTTCCATCTCTTTTTTATTTTTTCTGATTTCTGGTAGATTTCTCCAAGTTTATTTTCCAATCTTCTATTTACTATTTTACTTTGCTCTCATGGTTCTTAATGCAAGAGCTTTCTTTTATACTTATTACTTTTTAAAAAATAACATATTTTGGAGGCACTTGGGGGGCTCAGTGAGTTAAACCTCTGGCTCTTGATTTCAGCTCAGGTCATGATCTCATTGTTTGTGTGTGTTTGAGTCCCACATCAGGCTCTGTGCTGACAGAGTGACTCCTTCTTGGGATGTTCTCCCCTCTCTCTTCCCTTACTCTGCTTGCTTTCTCAAAATAAATAAATAAACTTAAAAAAATAAAAATAGCATATTTTTTAACTTCATATGGATCGTTCTGAAAATATACAGATTAATTTTTGAAGTTATCTCCTGCTTTTGATATTTCCTATTTCTTTCTTATTTCTTTTCCCTATTGCTTCAGTCTATCTTTTAGATTAGAGGCTTTCCTAAGATAGTTAGGTAATATGTCTTTATAATTAAGATGAAATTACTAATGAAGGAAAGGTTTTTGTAAGATCTCTATGCTTTGACAGAGCTTCTTGATTTATAGGCTTCATAGTGAATAAATGGATGGAGAACTGACTTTTTGTTGAATCACTTTTAAGTGTATCAGTGGGTATTTTTCTCAATAAGAATCTTCCATTTTCTTTTCTAGGTGTAAGGAGTAGCCTGAGATCTTGGAGGAAATATACTCTTTTCTTCATTCAGGTGGCAGAGGGGATCTAGTTTCTAATAACTCCTTCTCCAAAATTTTAGCCTGTTCTCTTATTTATGATCTCATCATACTTCCTTGCATTGAGAAATAACTGGGCCCTGTTGTTCCTGAGGTTTCTTTTAGTATTTAGGAAAAAACAAATCATTTTTTCCTGGCTTCTTCATCTGCTTGCACATAGCAAATCCAAGAAAGTTAACAGCTAACTGTGCACGGGTTCCACTTTTTTTCTTATAAAATTTTGTTGAAAATTCTGCTCTGCTATTCCATCTTTGTCTGCTCTCTTTACCATTGTCAGGTAATACCACCTAAGTTTTTTAAATGTAGTTTTCGTGGCATTTAAAAAGAAAAAAATAGGTAAGATCTTGTATTTGGTTTATTAGACTTATCTTGAAGTTCTTTATAAGTATTTCCTTTCTTTTTTTCAAGGACCATATTTTACTGTGGTAATGAGGGTGATAATAAATGTAAAGAAATATAATCCTGTTTCACTTTTTATAACACCTACTACCACTCCACAATGTCTGTGAAAACATAAATAAAGACATAGATAATCTCTGCATATAGCTTCTGTAATGGCCAGTTATGGTCTCCATCATGACTGGTCCCTCCTTCTCTACTCATTCATTGGACTCTGCCCAGTTTTGTCTTTCCAGAACAATTATTTTTCCTGGAGTTTCTGAGCAGTTCCACTCTCCATCTGTGCCTTCCTAACTCTCTATTATTGCTAAACCTCTTTTATTGCTGCCTAGGCTCTCCCTTTTATAACCTGCCTTATCCTTAGCTCAGATCCCTGCCTACTTTGTATAACCCTGTCACTGCCTTTGCATTGAAATAGGATCTCTATGTTGGTGCAATGTCCACTAATGTAGGATGATAGGAGGCTAATGAGTATTGGGTCAATGTGGAAAGTCAATTTTCCATAACATTGTATCATGAGAATATTCATGTATCACTAAATCATTGCTGTGTTCAATAAAGTAGCATAGGGGAGAGTGGTGGGAGAATGAACTAAATAGGTGAAGGAAATTAAGAGCTACAATATTCCAGTTATAAAATAAATAAGACACGGAATATAACATACAGCGTAAGGAATATGGTCAGTATTGGAGTATCTTTGTTTGGTGATAGATGGTAACTACACTTATTGTGGTGACCATTTTGTAATGTATGTAAATATTAAATCACTATGTTATATGTCTGAAACCAATAGAATATTGTATGTCAATTATTCTTTGATTAAAAAAAGAAAGCATATTTATATGATAAAACTGTATATCCTATAAGCTGTCATATGTGCTGCTTGGTAAGATGTGGTATTTTATTTATATATATTTGTAGTGTAATTAGAAAGATCATTCACCTACTTTTCATTAAGTACAAAATTATTAGAAACAACCATGAACTTAGTTTCACTGAAGTATCTTATTTGCTCAACATTGCAATATTAAACTTCTCTTAGGGAGCTCAGCTGATCATGCTTTACGTTTTTTTCTGAAGATTTCCAATACAAGAATATCCTTGTATCAACTTAAGTTTAATCAGAAAAAGAATTCACTGTAGGCATTTAAAATAATTAGCTATTAAAAGTTGTTGGAAAATCTACGAAGGAAAAGGGCAAGTTACAATATTGAGCTTTGTATTGAAATTTACAATATTGAAAACGCCTATGATATTGAAGAGGAGAATACACGAAAGGGTATCCAGAAGACACTGGCCAAAGTGCACCTCTAGATCTTGTGACATCTATAAATCTGCTGTGTTGTCAGAGGAGCAAGAGCTTCTGTTGCCAGGTGCCTTTCAGGCAACTCCCAGCAGTGAAATGCTTACCTCCACAGGGTTCCATGTATATCTTCAGGGAATAGCCTATTGTACAAGGCTTAGAACTTTTTGTATTCTAAACCCGTTCATGTCAGTGTTCCAGGGATGGTGCCCCAGTGGGACGGTGGCTTGTAATGACAAAGTTTTAGGGGATGGATGCCAGACTCTTAAGTTGCAATGTAAGCTATAAATGCTCAAGAGAATAGATAATAGCACTAGACTGAATTTTATCTTCAGTCCCCATGAGCAAGCCACTCTGGAAGCTGAATTATCAGAAGGTTGCTGGTCAAATATGAAATCAAGAAGAGGAATGAATTATAGAATTTGAATATTTAATAGTAGGAGGCTGAGATAGCCTGATGTATATATTGTCACAGTAAAGATGCAGATATGTATCTTTCAGAAAAATCCAAAAATCAAACTGGTTCCCTTGAATGGCACCTATAAAAGGCCCTGCTGACATTAGATCTAAAGAGGCTGCTTAGAAGTTTCATCATGTCTCCTTCTGATTGACACATTCTTTTTTTTTTTTATTAATGTTAATCCTCTAATTGAGGTCAATATTAAGAAAAGCTGATGAAAATATATTTGGGACAATTATTTTACTTCATTTTTATTTTCTCCTTTCTTAATTAAAAGGGAGAATCCTTGATATCATATGCATTTACAACAGATACTAAAAATAAAATTTTGTAGTGGCTTTGTTGCAAAATTTAATTACGCATAAGCCTCTCTCAGCTTGACTGAGTATTTTGAAGAGGGAAACATGTCTTACTCATTTTCATTCAACACATATAGGTGTTTAAAAAGTTGATTAAATGAATGAATTTATGAATGAATGAATGGCTGAGAAATATTCATAAGTAGTGGCTGCCTGCTAATGTATTTATATATTTGCCTTGGAAGTTGTTTAAATAGAAGTTGGATGAACACTTGTTAAAAATGCTACAAGGAAAAACCCAATGTCCATGTTTATGATAACATTTTGTAAATATTCTCAAAATTCCCAATTATGTTAGAGATTTCATGGAATCTAATGGTCTATTTAGGTGCAAAGAGTGGCTGTCTGGCAAGGGGTAGTGCCATAGGGAATAGCCAATCAGAGAGAAAGAGGTAGCTAATACTCCTAAATATTAATTAACTACTTCTTTTATTGAATTTATTAATTTTTTCCAGATTTATTGATATATAATTGGCATATAACATTTTATAAATTAAACATATATATTGCAAAGTTGATTACTATATTACAGTTAGTTATGCATTCATCCTATCAAACAATTACCATTTTTGTGTGTGTATGTATGGTGAGAACGTTTAAGATCTACTTTTTTTTAGCAACTTTCAAATAGACAAAATATTTTTTGACTATCGTCACCATGCTGTACATTGGATCCCCAGAACTCATTTATCGTAAACTGAAAGAAAGGCCCCATCAAGAGAAGACAGCAAGAAACCAGAGGAGATGGTGGAAGATGTATGGACTTCAGTCCGGGATCATAGTGTTGAAATTTACCACCTGTGAGACCATGAGCCCATCATTTCACTTTGCTGAATGCCCATGCGCTCTGGCATCTATTTTGTACTTCTTTAATGTTCTACACTGTTTCTGGACTGTTGGGGGCGCGAGGGGGAAGTGTAGATACCCAAAATGCGCAGGATGCTTTCTGAAATGGTGATCCACACGGGGAGAGCAAGAAAAAGACATACTGATTGATCTAGGGCCATTTTGGAGAAGAGGGTTGGCTGTAAAGCCCAACTCTGGGGTCCCTCACTACCCTGAAGTTCTGCAGTTACTCCTGACTTTCTCCAGACTCCATACTGTCTGACTGCTAATTCCCATCAATTTGTTTCCCATTACTAACCCCTGGTTTTATTCCCTGATATTGTTTGCAAGTATCTTTATGGCAATTGACTAGCTCTGTTTTAGATTACTTCCCCCCAGGTACATCAACTCTCATTATTCCCCAAGTTCAATCTAGTTACTATAACGTTTGCTGAGGATAAAATGTACTTTCTGTCCTTTCTTAGATAAATGGTTTTGTTTCTCTTACAAGACATTATTTGGGCCCAAGACAGTATTTCAAATAAACAATCGTGCTATTTCTTCTAAATTTGGGCAACATCCAAATTTACAGTTTTGTCACTGAACTATAAAAAAACCAAGAGAAGGTACCTGGATCTTTGCTTTATCCTTTGGCAGTTGCTGCTGCATCTGCTAAGTGTGGTGGGTCTGGCATGGTTGCAAAGACTTCCACTAGAGTTTTGGTGAGTATGGGGACCAGTGGGTTATTTTTAGAATCCAAAATTAATTAGTAATCAAATGATTACTGATTTCAAAAACAATATTTATAGTCATACTACGATACAAGAATGGCAAACATGTCCTCATTGTGTGTTTATGCAGAGTTAGGAATATGTATACAGGAGCAGCTTAATTTTTCAGTATGTTTATGGAAAAATCCAGCACCAGTCTTCCTTTTCAGCTATTTACTGTGGACTGACTTCAAAAACATTTTCTTTTCCCACAGAACCCAGTGGAGATTTTTTTGTTGAGGTCCATCAAGTAAAAGGATTGTGTTGAAAAACATAGGGATTCTGGTTTTTCTCCTTAACATTTTCTTTTACATTATTCATTACCAGATTATACAGATGTCTTCTTTAGCCACTCAATCAACAGTTGTTTTGGGTTCCTACTATGTGCAGGACAGGATGGACACTGATCTCACTTTGGGGGTACTTGAGGTCTGTCACAGTTGATAGACCTTACACATTATAATTTATTATAACTATAGCCTACGCACAGTAAATATGAAAGAATATAACAAGGGACCTATTTTTCTACCTTTTTTCTAATTGAAATAAAGCTTCCTGAGGAAATGATATTTAAGCAGAGCCTGAAAGATAAGTCATTGGTGATTAGGACATTTGCCGGAAAGCAGCTTTCTAAGCACAGGGAAGAATAACATGTTCAGAAGCCCATTAGGGGCCTGATGTCCAGGGAGGGATGCTGAGAGTGGAAGAGGCCAAAGAGGCACTGAAGGCTAGGCAAAAAATTTTAATATTTACTATTTTGCCATTACCTTTTAATGCTGTAGTGTTTTGCTATTTTCAATGTACTTTCATATAAAATACCACTTGGTTGACCTGGCTCTTGTGAATTTGGGTGGGCTGATCAGAGGAAAGACCAGGGGGCTATCCATATTTAAAACATAAATCTGGTTACTTGTAAGAACTTCTTTGTTGCCAATTTACTTTTAATAGTGAGAACCTGGTTTAGGTCCTAAATTAGCACTCTATTCTCTATAATAATAGCTAACACTTATGTCTAAGTACTTTAAATATATATTAATGCATTGAATCCTCTTATCCTTATGGGAAGATACTATTGTTATCCAACATTTTAAAGAAAGAAAAAGAAGACATGTGCCCAAGGTCACACAACTGGTACATATCAGAAAATGTAAATATGGATGTCTGGCTGCAGAGCCCTTCCAGTGAACTATAATGTGATATGTTTCTGGTTTTTGCTCTGGTCGAAACTCTGATGCCTTGCTTTTTGTTAGAAGCCTGATCTTTATGTCTTTATAAAAACAGAAGATTATTCTAGGTGCACTTGTAAAGGCTCAGATTTTCTTTTAGGATATAGCTTTCAACTAACCCAAAGAAGGATAAATTGACATATGATGTTATATGTACATTCATATTAATGTCAAAATGAATTATAGTTGATTTACCTATTAAATAGGAGATGCATTTTTGTAAATGCCAAGGTTAAATAATAGAGATTCACACTTACATATAAAAATTATTTATTCTTTCTTCTGAATTGTTCTTTTACTGTAGAAACATAATATTCTTCCAGTGTTCCAGGGTCTCTGTGAGTCAGAAGTCAGCCAAATATGCCATGGATTTTCTATTTCAAGACACTTAGAACATACTTCTAAATAATGTAGATCATTCTTCCCTACCTGCTGGTGACCTCTGCCAGATCTCTCAAGTTATCTATGTGTAATAATTAGAGAACATAAATGTTTTTATTAATGTTCACTGGTTTTGAAAAATTATGTGATTGAAACTCAGTATAATTATGGGTCCCCTGAATATTCTCTAAATCAATCAGTATTTGATCAATTGATTATATAATCAATCAGTATTTGATCAATTGATGTTTATTAAGCAGCTACCATATTACAGATTACTGTGCAGCACCTGAGAATCCATGATGATCCATGATGATCAAAATAATTATGGTCTATCACTTTATAAATATTCAAATTTAGTAGGAAACATAGACATTAAATTATTATGAGTGTAATAACTAGTAAGCATAAGTGCAGGGAAACATAAGACACATCAAATCCATTGATCTTAAGTATTTTTTGCTTCTAACATTCTATCTTTCTACACCTCAGTTATACATGAGTAAGGAGATGCATGTTCTCCTCTGGGTCTGTTAATGGTGTTTTGTAATCTGAGGAAAGTCAAGGAATCAGAATATTCAAGGCAGAAGGGATTGTAGTAACGTCACATGCCCCTGTTTACAAAAAAGCAGGCAGGGAGGGTGGAATATGGCCTGAATTAATGGTTCTCAGACCTAAGTCTGTGTGAGAATCACCTAGGAGAATGTTAGAACGTAGTTTGATGGGTCACCTTACCTTTCCCACAGAGATTCTGGCTGAGAATCTAGTCTTGGGACCACACCTTGTGAACCTTGTCCCAGACAATCTTTAGGAATATTTTTTATTTCTGAAGTAGTATGCATTGCAAGAAATAGGGCTATGAAGAAGCTTCCAGAAGCTAGAACCTTTGGCAACTCTTTTCTCTGATGGAGTGAGCTTATTGTGAATTTAAAAACTTCTAGTTGTTTTATAATTCCATTCCTATTTTAAACTATTAATAATGAGTAAAAGAAGTCATACAACTCAATGCCAATAATATGCACCCCTCAAATCCTTGAAGAGGTATTTTGAAGGCAACTAGAATAGGGTCAATATAAATTTAAAATATGAAAAGTCTTAAGCATAATCATTTATGCCAATGATAAGGAACAAAAACCCAACATCCGTCAGCCCCATGGAGAGGAAAACAGTTGAATTAAGAAGTTATATTTTCGGGATACCTGAATGACTCAGTTGATTAAGCCTCCAACTCTTGATTTTAGCTCAGGTCATGATTTCACAATTGTGAGATCAAACCCACATCTGACTCCATGCTGGGCATGGAGTCTGCTTAAGATTCTCTCTCTGCCCTCCCCTGCTCACACTCTCTCTCTCTTAAAAAAAAAAAAAAGAAACATTTTCAAGTTTATATAGAATATAATTTTCAAAATCTTTGAGTCAAAGTATTTATAGTATCTAAATATAATTTCTGAATCTTTCTTAAAAGTCATATAAGGATACAGTAGTCAAAATTGCAAAAAGTAAACAAAAATAAGTTCTTATAATCCAAAATATTCAATTTGGCTAAAGTAGTGAAAAGGGAGTTATAAATCTACATAGGCCTAAGGTAGGACTTCTCTGGGAGGTTCTAGGTAAAAGAAATCAGTGATCAATATATGAAATCAGAAGCATACTATATTAAAAAGTGACAATATGGTAATCACTCTTTCTTTGGGTTCTAATTTTCTGTTTCTAAAATGAAAAATCTGGAACTGATGACTCCAAATATCTTTTCTGGCTTTAAATTTTTACTACACTTTGTGCTAGACATAGAGCATTAATATTTATTTATTCAATTATGTCATATTTGATGATAAGCCTGCTGGCCAGCAGCCTTTGAATGAAATGTTGTTGGCAAGAATACAGGTAATGGTGTACAAATTATTGTAAATTGCCTTCTCCTGCTGAGATAAAGGCATCATCTCTGCCCTTGTTTCCCTCACATTGAACTTTCTTCTTTCTGTTTCTACTTTGCCATGAATGATCCAAAAATTTTGTAGAACAGACCAAAATCCAAGACAGATTCCCATTTGTATATTTTATTTGTGTGATTATGATGAAAGCCATTGTTGTAAAAATAATTTGGGGGAGGGATAATTTCAAAAGAATAACCTAGACTTCTGATCTCTCTTTCCACTTGGTGGGATGGAATTACCTGGAATATCTGGACATTTACATTATTTCAAGCTAGACAAATACAAATTAGAGTAAAGAGAGGACTTTGGCACAGAACAAGTCTAGGTAGAAAAGGTAGAAGATCATAGAATCGTAAGAGTTTTAAAGGACATCAGAGGTCATCATAATCAGTATGCCTATTATATAAATGAAGGAACTGAGTTTCATAAAGTTTTATTATCTTTTTAGAACCATACTTTTATGTTTTATTGGGTTAACTTGTCTTACTGATGAACCTAGACAGGAGTAGAACCATAAGTTTCAATCATACTAACCCAAAGAAAGATGATATAGCTTAATTAATATCCAGACAGTAGCCTTTAAGGCAAAATTATTCCTAAGTATTTATAATTATGAAGCTATACCATTTTTAAAGTGTATACATCAAATGATCTAATTTAAAAATATATAAAGCAAAAACTTAGCAGATATACAGAGAAAATTACAAATCTACCACCATAATGGGAGATTTTAATATACCTCTTCAAACACTGATAGATCAAGTAAACAAAATTATTAATAGGAGTAAGGAAAATGCAAACAAAAATAACTTAATCAAAAAGACATACATAGAACAGTTCATCCAAGAATATTTTATACATCTTTCTCAAGTATAATGGAAAATTATATAATCATGCCATCCCTGTTCTATGGCATAAAGCAAGGGTCAACAAGTTTTAAAAATTTGTTATTTAATACTTTTATTTTCTGAACTTAAAGCAGTTAAGTTATAAATTAATAATAAAAAAGATAAAAGCATACACTGGGAGATTTTGAAAACATACTTCAAAGTTACACATGGATAAGGAAGTTTTTTTACTAAATTTTTAAACTTCAGTTAATCTCGATGTAATACAAATATTTCTAGACACTAGAAAGAATGAAAGCATTCCTCATATTTTATCAGCCTCATAAAAGCTTCAGAGCAAAACCAATCAATTAGAATGAAAGTAGGAAAAGTACAGATTAATCTCACTTTACAAACATAGATGGAAAGTCCTAAAAACTATCAGTAAAAATATACCAAAACACACAATTAGTATATTGGGTTTAAACAAAGAATGCAAGATTATTTAATATTAGAAAATTTGTTATTTTAATTTTTTACTTTAACATCTTATCATCTTACTACATATAAAAATAATCAATCTAACATCTCTTAATGATTACAAACTCTTAATCCAGCAGGATAAGAAGGAAAACTCCTTACCTTCATAATATGGATATTTACTATAGCTTATCGCAAGGATCTTATTTAATGAAGAAATTTAAGAAGAATTCTCTTTAAAACCAGAATGTGACTTGTTATAACTACCACTATTAGGTGTTACATTTAGACAAGAGAAATAAAGATACAGATTTCTTCTTCTCTTCTAAAAGGAAGAGAATCCAGAGATAAACTTTAGAAATAGTTCAGCATTGTTTCTGGTATAAGCTCATTATACAAAAATCAATGACAATCCTATATACCAGAAATAACCAATTCATAGCAGGAAGAATCCATTTAAAATAACAACCAAACATCCATGGTGTTAAGGAATTCATCTAACAAGGACACATAGACTTATTTAAGAGAAAGTTGCAAAATAGTCTGAGAATATTAAAGAAGAGCAGAATGAAAAGATTAATAATATATATAGATAAGAATATCAGATATGTCAGAAAATGACTGTTCTCTTAAAATTGATTTATAAGTCCAGTGCAATTCAATTAAAACATCAACAGGTTTTGTTTTTGTGGACTTAACAAACTGATACCAAAATCAAAATTGATGAGGAAAAGGTCAAGAACAGGTCTTATTTAAAAAAAAAAAAAAGAAATTTGTCCTATCAGATATCAATACTTATGATAGATACATCTTAGAATTTGAGCAATGTGGCATATCTGTTCATATGCACAAAGTTATGCACAAATTTCAAATTTTAGATTTGACACACAAATTTATCAATAGGACAGGATAAAAAAGTGCATATATAGCAAGATAGGGGAGGAGAGCAGGAGAAAAGCCCAAGCTAGCAGTTAGGAGTATTTTGTGACTGACCTTGTTTAGAATTGCTTTCACATGATAAAAATAAAAGAAAAATAAGTAGGAGCTAGTTTTATTATTATGTTAGAAGTTTTCTCTTCTGCCTTCTCTAGTGCAAGGCTCTACTCATGTCTCCCTCATGGTGCACCAGACATAGCATGCCTATGTATGGAAGCTGGTATAAAGTCACAGAATGCATAATGTGTTGGTGGAAAAAGAATGGATTAGTCTATGAATGGTTAAGGGACAATATTTTCATGAGGAAAAAATTGAATTAAGATCTAGAAATGTCTTTATAAATTGAGTCAGAAGTTATTTTTTTAGATGAGACAAAAACATAATACATAAAAGAAAAGACTGACCCAGTCAATTCTGCTGAGAAAAGGGGGCGGGGGGAGAAGATGTTACTGATAAAAGGATAATATCCAAAATATATAAGAAATTCCAATAAGAAAAAGACAAATAATCTAGCATAAAATAAGAAGAGGATATAAACAGACAAACCATAGAAAATGAGCTGGGATAGCCAAAAATATATGAAGGGAAACACAACCGCACCTCAATTACTAATTAAGGACTCACTAATAATTAAGGATATGGAAATTAAAAGAAAAAGAGAATATTGTAAAGCAATCAAATTGTCTGGATTAAAAATTTAACTGTTACTAGATTTACAACACTAAATTTTTGTATGAATATGAGGGAATGAGAATTCTCAGAGAGCACTATTGGATATGACTGCTTTGCAAAACTTGGGAGTATGAATTGGTACAACCACTTTGGAAAGCATTTTAATAAAACCTAGAGAAGTTGAAAATGTACATGCTCTATGACCTAATAATCTCATTCTGAGAAATACACTTTAGATCTATTTCTTTTTTTGAATTTTTTTCTTGAAATCACAATACACAGTAAAAAATACCCTCACTAGCATCTATAGTCTCTTGCTTTGTTCATTTTAGCCACTCTGACTGGCGTGAGGTGGTATCTCAGCATGGTTTTGATTTGTGTTTCCCTGATGATGAGTGATGTTGAGCATCGTTTCATGTGCCTGTAGGCCATCTGGATGTCCTCTTTGGAGACGTGTCTGTTCATGTGTTCTGCCCATTTCTTCACTGGGTTGTTTTGTGGGTGTGGAGTTTGGTGAGTTCCTTGTAGATTTTGGATAGCAGCCCTTTTAAATAATTTAAAAAAATCCATGTTGCATGAGGCAAAGTAGACATAAACACACAGACTTAATGTAGTTCACCAAATATTGTTAGCTCCTATCTTCTTGCTACATGATTTTTTATATAATTCATTTTTTAAAATTTATATCCAAGTTAGTTAGCATATAGTGTGACAATGATTTCAGGAATAGATTCCTTAATGCCCCCTTACCCATTTAGCCCATTCTCCCCTCCCACAAGCTCTCCAGTAACCCTCTGTTTGTTCTCCATATTTAAGAGTCTCATGTTTTGTCCCCCTCCCTGTTTTTATATTATTTTTGCTTCCCTTCTCTTATGTTCATTTGTTTTGTATCTTAAAGTCCTCATATAAATGAAGTCATATGATACTTGTCTTTCTCTGACTAATTTTGCTTAGCATAATACCCTCCAGTTCCATCCACATAGTTGCAAATGGCAAGATTTCATTCTTTTTGATTCCCGAGTAATACTCCAATGTGTGTGTGTGTGTGTGTGTGTGTGTGTGTGTGAGAGAGAGAGAGAGAGAGAGAGAGAGAGAGAGAGAGAGAGTACACACACACACACACACACACACACATACACATATATATGACCTCTTTATCCATTTATCCATCTATGGACATTTGGGCTCTTTCCATGCTTTGGCTATTGTTGATAGTGCTGCTATAAACATTTGAAACAGCACACCTGTATTCCTTGGATAAATACCTAGTAGTGCAATTCCTGGGTCATAGGGTAGTTCTACTTGTAACTTTTTAAGGAACCTCCATACTGTTTTCCAGAGTGGCTGCACCAGTTCGCATTCCCACCAGCAGTGCAAATGAGATCCTCTTTCTCTGCATCCTTGCCAACATCTGTCATTTCCTGAGTCATTAATGTTAGCCATTCTGACAGGTATGAGGTGGTATCTCATTGTGGTTTTGATTTGTATTTCCCTGATGATGAGTGATGTTGAACATTTTTTCATGTGTTGGTTGGCCATCTGGATGTGTTCCTTGGAGAAATGTCTATTCATGTCTTTTGCCCATATCTTCACTGGATTATTTGTTTTTGGGTGTTGAGTTTGATAAGTTCTTTATAGATTTTGGCTACTAACCCTTTATCCAATATGTCATTTGCAAATATCTTCTGCCTTTCTGTTTGCCAACTTTTAGTTCTGCTGATTGTTTCCTTCACTGTGCAGAAGGTTTTTATTTTGATGAGGTCCCGATAGTTAATTTTTGTTTCTGTTTCCTTGCCTCCAGAGACATGTTGACTAAGAAGTTGCTGTGTCCAAAGTCAAAGAGGTTTTGCCTGCTTTCTCTCAGGGATTTCAATGGCCTCCTCTCTTATGTTTAGGTTTTTCTTCCATTTTGAATTTCTTTTTGTGTATGGTGTAAGAAAGTGGTTGAGGTTTATTTTTTTGCATGTCACAGTCCAATTTTCCCACCACCACTTGCTGAAGAGACTGTCTTTAGTCCATTGCATATTTTTTCCTGCTTTGTCAAAGATTAGTTTGCCATACATTTCTGTTTCCATTTCTGGGTTTTCTGTTCTGTTCCATGATCGAGTGTCTGTTTTTGTGCCAGTTCTATACTGTCTTAATGATTACAGCTTTGTAATACATCTTGAAGTCCAGGATTGTGATGCCTCCAGCTTTGGTTTTCTTTTTGCTACGTGATCTTTAAATAAAGCCTGCCTACTTATAATTCTTAGTCCTATTGAGCCTAGGTGAACCATATGACACATTTTGGCTGGTGGATTGTTAGCAAAAGTAATGTGTATCACTTCTGTGCTAAAACATTTAAATGTCTGCAAGATTTTCCATATATTTTTTTTTCTTCCTGACATGGCAACCAAAAACTTTTGACATGTTGCTTGCTTATCCAGCCTGTGTTCTGGAGAAAGGAGATATGTAACATAACTCTCAACCAATCCAAAATGGACGTAAACACCAACAAATAAATAAAGCTTTGATATTACCAACCACTAAGAGTTTGGAGGTTTTGATCCTGTAGTATTACCTAGCCCATACTGAGTATTACTGTATTCTTACCTTATTATGTATAAGAACTAATATAACTGGCCTAACATTTAGCATATTAAAATAGCCAAACAAAAAAACACACTTATTTGCTCATGATTCTGTATTCTAGTTTACCCCCTACTGGGAAGGTTATATTTTGGTCTCCCAAGTCATTCATAAAAAAACATCACCTGGAGGATAGACTGGGACTGACTAATCTGTGTTGGTTTTCAATCCATGTGCACCACCTCAGTCAGAGTGGCTGAACAGGCTGGGCCTCTCTTTCTTCGTGGAGGCTCTTCAGAAGGATAAGTGGATTTCTTTACATGGTAGCTGAGGTGTCTGAGAACAAAAGAAGAATATGCCAGACCTCTTCAAAGCCAGCCTTCAGAACTTGAAAAGCACACTCCATCCCATTTTATTGGCTAAAGCAAGACATAAATCCTGGCCATTTTTAAGGGGAAGGGAAATAAATACCATCTCTAGATGCAGAGGAGGTGTGAATATACTGGCCTTGGAGGAACTGTTGATGATCATCTGTATGGACATTCTACAACATTTTGTGTTATGAATCCTGGTACTTCTTTTTCTATTCTATTCTATTTACTATTCTATTTTATTCCTTTCTATTCCATGTCATTCTGTCTTAATCAATTTTGTCATTTTTTAAAATGATGGTTTTGATATACGAAAGTGACTTGATAACATTCTAATTGGTTTAACACAGTTTAATAAAACTGCCCTAGGAAAATCCAGCACGGATGGACCATAATTATAGAAGAGTATTATAATGTCTACTGAAGCATTGTTTGTAAGACCAAATTTTGAAAACATCTTAAATGTCCCTCAAGAGGGAACCAAATGTGTAATATATCATTTGTTCATATGATAGAATATCATTCACTGCTTTAAAATGAATGAATGATAGATACATCAAAAAATAATACATAGGTAGATAAATAGATTGATGGATCGGTGTTGAAGCTCTAATGCTGAGTGAAAACATCACATTTTTAAATAAAATCTGTAGCATATTAGTATTTATCATACCAAAAACATGCAAGGTAATGCTACATGTTATTTATGGATATGCAGATGCACATGTAGATGATTTCATACAAAATTAATAAAAGCAGTTGCCTTTGGGGAGGAAGGGAATAGAATAGAAATGAGTAAAGAGATAGAATTCAAAATTTTTA
This sequence comes from Suricata suricatta, assembly GCF_006229205.1. Lineage (NCBI taxonomy): Eukaryota > Metazoa > Chordata > Mammalia > Carnivora > Herpestidae > Suricata > Suricata suricatta. The sequence continues at coordinate 70,986,110 of NC_043710.1, read as the reverse complement.
TATTCTTCCATTGTTTTAATTGGAGTTAAAATTTATAAATAATGCAGGATCTAGGTGGCTCAGTTGGTTGAAAACCCAACTCATGATTTTGGCTCAGGTCGTGATCCCAGGGTTGTGGGACTGAGCCCCACGTTGGGCTCTGTGCTGAGTGGTGGGCCTGCCTGGTATTCACTTTCCCTCTCTCTCTCTCTCTCTCTTCCCTCTTCCTCTGTCCCTCTCCCCTGTTCATGGTCACTCTTTCTCAAATAAGTATTAAAATTAAAATTTGGAGATGTTAACTATTTTTCTGTTGTTTTAGTATTTTTAAGAACTTAAGCAATAATGAAAAGGATCAGAAGAGTATTATAAAATACATTAAAAATAATGAAGATACTTCTTTTTTTCCAGATAATTATTTTTATGACTATATTTTGACTTATTCTAGAGTGGCCAGAGAGTCTGGATGGAGCACTGACACTTTTCAAGAATTTAAGAACTAGATCTGGTAGATATTTTTCCACAAGATTTAGTAGCACAAAGAACTAGAAACAGATTTGTTTAAAGCAATCACAAGCTTTGTCACTGGGATGGGTAGGAAATGAAATGAAGATACACAGGCTCAGGAGTCTCCTTGAGAAAAGGACTCAGCTGCACTGAGTTTTGTTGAGTAGATAGACCTGACTTAAGATTCTGGGCCAGGACCTGGGCAATACCTACCATAATGTTTTCATCCTGAGTCAAGTGATTCCTGTCAGAATTTCTCTGGAATACTTTGTTCAACAACCAGGTTGCCATTCATAGGGGAATAATCAAGGTGGGTGCTGAGAGAGTCTCAGCATGTTCGGAGGTCTACAAAACATGGCAGTGAAGTGATTTCCCATCCAGATAAGACACAGGCCACTTGCTTCCAACAGACAGAATTGTCCGTAGTGAGTCAGGGTAATCATGTTACTTTGTCAGCTGGCTCTCATGGACTGTGAGACTCCACCATCTCCTTGCGGTTGCCTTTGCTTTCTTGACACGTTGTTTTTTTATTCCAAGGTAAGAGTAAGGTCATTCAGTGATCAGAGTCTGAATGAAGACTGGAGGCAGGAGGGAAGTTTTCAGTTTTCTCTCTCTTTGTCTCAAGATTTCAGGAGAATTAAGTTGATCCCAAGAGGTGTGCCCGAGGGAATGTGAATTACTGGTGAATTACCAAACAAAGTGAAGAAAGAGAAAATGTCAGGTAAATGTTATCTGTGTGTTGTTGACTTAGACTTTTCCCTGAGGGATGAGGGCTAAATCATTGAGATTGAGTGAGTGGTTTTGCAGCTCTGTAATTCCTCTCGCTGACAACTGTCCTTGTAACCTTGTATTTGACATTTTAAAAAGCACAGTACTGAAGAAACATGGTGAAGGTTCTAGAATGACTAGTTCTGCTTTGCCCTATTGACTGACTCCGCCTGAATTTATCATTAATGCGTGTTGTCTTACCTGCTGTGACCCAAGTTTTTCCCAATTTGTGATTTCCCCCTAGGATTTCTCACTACTGTTTTCTATTGTTATTCTATTAAAACATGAAGCCTTAAGCATGTTTTGTGAAGAAAAGTCCCCATGTCCTTAATTCTTGATATCATTTTTGTGGTCGTGGGGAGAGAGAATTCCATCAGCAGCATACTCACTTTCATGGCTTGGGAAAAATTAGTGGCTCAAATATTTTTCACATAACATGTTGTGATCTATTTGTGGGTTCATATATACGAGTACATGTTTTAATTCATGTAAATATATCCTAAAGATTTATTGAATACCTACCATAAGTGAGGATTTCACTATAGTGTATGTAGACATTTAGATTTCCATAATGAACACATACATGAAAAATTGAATTATTTTTTACAACTCATGAAATTGGTGGAGGGCAGTCCTTCCTAACCCCAATCTGTAAGCTGTGTCATGGGGTAGAAGGTGCTTTCGATTGTAAGAACAGGAGTCTGAACCTGGTAGACGCCATGACAGGCTTTAAGTTTCCCCTCTAAACTAGGTCTAAAGGTCATTCTCTCCAGAACTATTAGGCGGTTACACATTGCCCAAGGCAAGAGGGACCACCCTTGTAATACCCTTAACATTCCTAAGGGCGGGCCTAGCTCAGTTATTGCCTAAGGCTAGTTACACCCTATGTGAGGGTCCTGGGTCCTGGGCCTACTCTGTGATTGGTTAACACTCTAAATGTTGTAATTGGATAAACCTGCTGTCAATAATATTGTATAATAATAATTGGATCACTGTACCTATGTCACAATTTCCTGTAACTCCCCCTTCCCAAACTCATAAAAGTCCTACCCCACCTTTGTTCGGGGCTCTCTGGCTCTCTCCGTT
>NC_043710.1:70914044-70983673 GCF_006229205.1 Suricata suricatta | reverse complement strand
TCCTGGGTCCTGGGCCTACTCTGTGATTGGTTAACACTCTAAATGTTGTAATTGGATAAACCTGCTGTCAATAATATTGTATAATAATAATTGGATCACTGTACCTATGTCACAATTTCCTGTAACTCCCCCTTCCCAAACTCATAAAAGTCCTACCCCACCTTTGTTCGGGGCTCTCTGGCTCTCTCCGTTCCACCAGCTTGGAGTGAGCAGAGGCCGGGGTTCGACCTGCAGTAAATGACCCTTGCTTTTTGGCTTTGACTCTGGACTCTGGTGGTTCATTTTGGGGGACTCCCGAATTCTGGGCATTACACAATAATGAGCAGACACCCAGGGTGAAGAAAGCCTAGGAGAGGTATATGGGGCCTCTCCAGATCTGCCACTTTGGCCATGGAAGCTATCTTTACGTTTGGTTTGGTTTAGTTTTGGTAATGTAGCACAGGAGACTTAAGCTTCTAGGAAGATGAATTAGACGCCCTTGTCTCTATTGCTCTAAGCATGACTAATATCGCTGGATATTATGTATAAAACAAATATGAGGAAACTCTAAAAGGTAGTGAAAGAAAGCAGACTGCCTAGGAATATGGGGACCTAGGGAAGAGCATGGTGGTGAGTTCTCTCTCTCTTTTAATCTCCTTTCTCTTAGGCTGAGAGCTAAAGAATTCACCCCCAGGAACACCTAGGGAGTACTGACACAAACAGCCCCAACAAAAGCCTGCTTTTCTAGCCAAAGTGGGGGGGAGGGTACATCCTAGCAAGACAGAAAACTTTTATTTTAAATTTTTTTATGTTTATTTATTTTTGAGAGAGAGAAAATGAGCAGGGGAGGGGCGGAGAGAGAGGCAGCATCCAAAAGAGCTGATAACACAGAGCCTGTCTTGGGGATTGAACTCACAAACTGTGAGATCAGGACCTGAGCCCAAATCAGAGGCTTAGTCCACTGAGCCACCCAGGGGCCCCCAGAAAGTACTAAAACACCAGCCTCTATCAGCAGCCTGAGCAGTGCAGAACAAACTCTGGCTCCAGGCACTTGCCTCAGGCTGTGACGCTAGAGCTTGAACAGGACCCGGGCCTTTCCCTTGGAGTCCCCATGCGCCTCACGCTCAGGACAACGCTTCAGGCAGCTCTTGCCAGCTTACGCTCATCGACAAAAACCATCGGCCTGTTTGGTCAGTGCTCTGCTATATTTCAGCCTAAAACAGTTGTTGCTTTTAGCGCTCGGGTCTTGTTGGGGAGTGGACCTCGCCGCCTCACAGCCTCATTTGCTCCAGCTCCAGGCTACATGCCCCGCCCTGCACTGTCTTTGTCCATCTTTCACACCTATCCTCATTTGAAATCCTGGTATTTGTGAGATGAGTTATGTTTCTCCGGGCAACTTCTAAATTTTAAAACAGAAGGCTTGAGACTTCACGTCCCAGAGGCAGAGAAGTTAAAACAATCCTTAGGAGAACGAGAATGAGGTAAATGGTGATTTCTAGGTATACAAATGCAAAACAGGTACCTCATATTTCATGTGTTTAATGGGGACCTTAGAGTCAGAGAAATAAACTCTTTCATTTATTAAAAATGTGTTGAGAGAGACCCCCTATACTTTGGTTATTTTCTAACTCCTTTTGCGTTTATGAAACCTGCTCCAGGCGGTTTCCTTGGCTCGGCCTACAGTGCTCTGGGCTGCAATTCCTATCCCTTTCTCCTCTCCTGACCCACAGAAGCAAAGCCTGTTTGAGACAGTAATGAATGAGGCAAACTAAAAATCCTTGCTATTCCAACCTTCGTAGCTTGCAGCTTGCAGGAGGGTTGAGAGATGCAGTCCACTCCAACGAGGTGTGAACGGGATGACCTGGAGACCCTCTGAAAAGGGTCGATCTTCCTGACTCAGATGCTGTTCCCTCTTCCTTCCCTTCTTCTTGCCTCAAATGCAGTCCGGGCAGCAGCATCTGCAGAAGCCACTTACAAATCGTGATCCGAATGCCAAGGGAATCACACACACATTTGCCCTAATACTGAAGTATTGAGCCAATGCCAGCAGCCACTTGCCTCCAGACTTTCATTTTATGAGAAAAACAAACCCATATTTTTTTAAGCCAATGTAGTCAGGGTTTTTGTTTTTGTTTTTATTTTGTTTTGTTTTGTAGCTTGCAGCCAGATAATAGACTGTGTTTATTGTAAATGTTCACAGGAGATTATGTTCTATTCTAAAAGAAAGAAGGACTTCTCAGCTCAGTAAGAATCAGGAAAATCTTTCGTAAGGGAAGCTCAAGAATGTAATTATGGATAGGAAGAAACATCTGCAATAACGCCAGGTCAGAAATTAATAGACGACTCTGAAAGACGTGTAAATAACGTTAAGCATGTGATAATGTAACCCCTCTACCCTCCCCAGGAGAGATTTTACAGCTTTTGTCAGATTTCAAAGAGTTCGGAGTCTTGAGAAAATGTAAGAACCACTGTCAGAGTTCCTGGCACACACTCCTAGAGGTAACTGACACTCCATTCAGTATTAAGTCCTATGAAATTAAGTTTTGGACACTTTCTGCTCTTAAGCACTGTGCTGAGTATTTCCTCTACCTCACTATTATTTCATCTCCCCTTAGAACAGCCCTGTGGTGAGGAAAGGATAGTTCTACTTTAACTTAATAGACAAGGAAACCGAGACTTAGAGAGATTCGATGACTTTCCCTGACCCCCAAGCACTTCCCGTTGTGTGTTATTCACGTGGTCTCCTCAGCACCAAGAACTGGTCAATAGTAAGTAGTAATTAAATAGTTTCAATGAATAGTAAGTGCACACTGCTTCTGTAAATACTATACAGCTTTACTGAGCAACTATTTTTCTGTGACCTCATTCTGAGGTGTTAGAACATAAAATATACATAAGAGATTTTTCTTAGACTTTAGGAAATGACAGTTAAGCGCATCAAATTTCATGTGAACAGCTAATCTGAATGCCACAAACAACACCTGTTTTTGTTTTTTGTTTTCTTTGTGTTTTTTACTAGCATAATCAAGAACAAATTCAAGGAGTTGGTGGACTTCGAATTATGAGCATAGAAAACAGATAGTGGTAGCAACTGCAAAGCCCAGACACATACAAAAGGAAGGATGGATAAATGAGAGTGTGAGAGTGGTTAATATGCAAAATATCAGGAAGGTGGTAGCAAGAGATGAGTTAGATTTAGATTAAATTGTGAACGATGTTACATAGTGAGCTAAGAAGTTGGGATTTTAGGATTTCATTTTACAGGTAATGAAGACTGAATGTGGATAGCTAAACAATGAAGTGAAGCATGAATGTGTTTTTAGAAAGACAATTCTGGAATCAGTGTGGAAGTACAACTACCTACAGAAAAGAAGACAATAGAAGATTGCTGTAGTTGTTCAGACAGAGATGCTGGGGGCATTTGGCGTGAAACTCAGAGTGGCTAGATACGGAAGAGTCCTTAGAGGCCCGTGTGTGATATTTTATTAAAAGCATAAGAAAATAAAATAGGGTTATTGGACAGAGACTTGTAATAATTTTCATTATAATTACAATCCTCTCTCCATTGCCTGCTTACTAAATTACTGTAACCTCAGATCAAAACTTGTAGCACTTTTAGGTCATTCACAGGTATGCACTGAGTGGCAAAAATTTTCTGTTGCCCAACATGCATGGTACAGGCCGGGGTGGGATAAGGTGATATTTTGGCTTTCATAATTTAAACACGTATCCTTTTCACATCTATTTAATGCCATATTTCTCACATTTTGTGCTTTTTGTTGTTGATGTCACTGTTTAAATGGCTCCCAAGCATACTGTTCAAGTGTTTGCCTAGTGCACCTAAGTGCAAGAAGACTGTGGAGTGCTTTAGGGAGAAAATGTGTATTAGGTATGCTTTATTCAAACATGAATTTTAGTGCTTTGAGCCATGAATTCAATGCTGAACAATCAATACTGTCTATTAAATATGGTGTCCTTAAAGAGAAACACACATAAAACGGGGTTACACGTTGATAGGTTGACAATAATGTGACCAGAGGCTTTCAGGAACCTAACCCTGTTTTCCCCCTTGGAGCAATAATTATTCAACATTTGCTAATTCATTGTTCCCAGTACTTTTATAGAACATAACTACTGAGAATAATGAAAATCAAGTACATATATCATAGAATGTTTGACCCGGAAGAGATATTGAAAATAATTCAAATTCAATGCCACTATTGCACAGAAGAATCTGAAATCTAAAGGTATAAAATGAAGTACCCAAGTCTATATACTTATTTATCACTGAGACTAGACCAGCATTAGGACTCTTAATGTTTTCTTCAGTGGTTTTTCCACCTCACAAAAATACCTTTAAAAAAACCTTTAAACAGAGTACTGCCATGGATGTAATATTTAAATCAAAGTATTAGCTGATTAGATTTCCTCTTATTAATTGGATGGAGGTCTATGAAAGACATACATGATGAATCATACATGATGTGGCACACATAGTTTCGCTCTGCTTCCCTGCCTTCATCAAGACTGATAGTAAAGTTGTGATTTCAGTTCAAACTTAGATAGACTCAGAACCTAAGAGCCTTTCAAAGATTATTGGAAGGACCTCTCATGCACATATACTTGTGCTAGTGGAAATATCACACTTTTTTTTTTTTAATGTTTACTTACTTTTGAGAGAGAGAGACAGAAAGTGGGGAGATGGGTACAGAGAGAGAGGGAGACACAGAATCTGAAGCAGGCTCCAACCTCTGAGCTGTAAGCACAGAGCCTGACACAGAGCTCAAGCTGACAGACCACTAGATAATGACCTGAACTAAAGCTGCTCAACCAGCTGAGCCACCCAGGCACCCCATTATTACACTTCTGATAACCAAACATCAGTTCTTTGGGAGGTCATAATCTAGTATAGGAGTCAACAAACTATGACCTACAGGTCAAATTTGTCCCACTACATGTTTTTATAAATAAAGTTTTATTGGAACTCACCCATTATTTGTTTATGTATCATCTATAGCAATTTTCATGCTATAATCATATAACTGAGTAGCTGTAACAGAAATTGTATATTCCTTTGTATTTAATATTTTGCCCTTTAATAGAAAATGTTTGCTGACCCCTGGTCTACCATAGAGTATAAATTTTGGTGCCAGTTTTCCTCATAAATGGTTTGTGATGACAGTTTTTTAAAACATTTCATGAGTTGTTTTGCTCTTAACTTGTAGTTTAGGATATTACATTGGGGATCCTTATCAAAGTGTCTAGATGACATGAGAAGATTATCTTTTGCTATTTGGTGTCATCCAAAAATCTGAATCAATTTAACAAAAGTGATCCATAACTCATTTTAGCACTTACTGGATTACATGTCAGTCATCTGACTTCCTCAACCCAAGGGCTACAGTGTGAAGATTCTAAATCAACAACGCATTGCTTGTTTAGCCCATCCTTACCAGCTGTCAACACTACCTGAACCAATTGTTATTGGGGCTGTCAGAGCTGACATTCGAAATCAGAAACAGGCAGAATTAACTTCCCAAGTGTCTTTCTTGTTGCACAAGCATATGTAAGAAATGCTTTTATTTAGCTTAGTGACATTTGCTACCGAAGTACTGACAAAACATCATGTCTAAACAAATGTTGATTGCATAGATTCATCTTCCCATGATAATGAATGTTAAATGCATAGAGGTAATTATATAATAATCTCAAAACCACACACAGTGACTTTTGCTTACTGGAATTACTTGGAAAAGAGTGTTTTAATTTTGTAAGCTGACACTTCAATGAAAAGAATACTGTGGTAAACATTTTAGCAGGGCTTCTATATTCTGATTCTTGTTGAAAGGAGCATTATCTGAAGGGAGGCTTTCTGAATTTTTAAAAATTCCTTAATTTGCATATTGTGGCTGAATTAACACATCTTTTCAGTTTCTTGTTAGTCTCAATAGATACCTTCAGTAAAGAAGTTTTAGTGCCCCAAATGGGGTATTTTATTAGACTTAAGAATTTTATAGAGTCTTTGTCTTAGAATCTGTGGGGTAGAGAGAGGTGGGGTAGTAGAGCTAGGGATAATCAGACAAAATATACATAATTGTGATTTGTATCACAAGAGAGGCCAAAGGATATTTTTTTCATACTCTTTTTAAGGATTATAGAAGTAATAGAACAGGAATGAAAAGAAAATCATAACCAAGGGTCAGGAATATGGAAAGATAAGATGAAAAACTCAAATGAAGACCTTAAATTATAAAATCTAGAAGATAATATAGTGGGTAAGCTCCTTGATAATCAGTCTTGGCTATGATCTTGGCAAAGAAAACAAGAGGAAAAATAAACAAGTAGGACCATGTCAAACTGAGAAGGTTCCTCACACCAAAGGAAACAATCAACAAAATGAAAAGATAACCTCTGGAATGAAAGAATATATTTGCAAACCACATATGTGATATGGGGTTAATATCCAAACATATAAGCAAACCATACAACTAAGTAATAAAAAAAATCAAATAACTCATTAAAAAACCGCACAAACCTGAATAGACATTTTTCCAAAGAAGATATACAGATGTCTAAGAGGTGTATAAAGAGGTGTTCAACATTGCTAATCATCAGGTATGTGCAAATCAAACCACAGTGAGATGTCCCCTCACTGTGATGTTATAAAAAAGATAAGAGATAATAAATTCTGGCAAGGATGTGGAGAAAAGGGAGCACTTGTGCACTGTTGGTGGGAATGTAACCTGGTGCAGTCATTGTGAAAAACATAATGGAGTTTCCTCAAGAAATTAAAAATAGAGTTGCCATATGACCCAGCAATATCACTAGTGTATATCCAAAGGAGACATCATCATTATCTTAAAGAGATATTTGTTCATTGTTCAAGTTCATTGCAGCATTATTCACCAAAGTCAATGGATGGAAACAACTGAAGTGTCCTTTAATAAATGGATGGATAAAAATGTGATAGATATATAGATATACACAAAATAGAATATTATTTAACCATAAAAAAGGAAGATAATCCTGTCATTTATGACAACATGGATGAACCTGGAAGATAAGATGACTAGATGAAAAAAGCCAGACAGAGACAGACAAATACCACATGTTATTACTTATATGTGGGACCCCCACAAAAGAGTCAAAAGTAGAAAAATAGTTTCCAGGGTCTGGGGAAAGAAAAATAGGAAAAGATTGGTAAAAGGGTATAAACTTTCAATTATAAGATGTATAAGGTCTTAGGATCTAATGTATAATGTGGTGACTATAGTTGATAACACTGTATTATGTAATTGAAATTTGGTAAGATAATAGAACTTAGATATTCTCATCAAAATTTAAAAAATAAGTATGTGAGGTGATGGATGTATTAATAACTTTGATGGAGAGAATCCTTTCACAGCATATATGTATATCAAATCATCACCTTGTACACTTTAAATATCTTATACTTTCTTGGTCAATTATACTTTAGTATAGTTAGGGAGGAAAAGAATGGTGGGGAAGACATAGGTTGCGCTAGGCTATATATATAGATATATAATATAAGTGCAGAAATAATCACTTTTAAATATGACATACATTTAAGATATGTAAAAGAGATCAAGTAAGGATACTGAGGCTGCCTTGGCATTGAGAAAAGTGAGCTATTTGAGAAGAAGCACAAAATATGAAGGTGGGAGTATTTAGGAGATGAAACTATACATCTAGCTTCCACAGTTTTACTTTGGGTCAGTTGACCTATGGTTCTAGTTGTATATCATCAACAGCAGAAATCACTATAAAATGCCTAGGGGCATGTGTAGTTGTGAACAGAAAGGACTGTCCATTTCAAAGCTGTTCTTTGGTGCAATCTCAGCTGACCTTAGCTAGACCTAGTTTTTTGTTGTTGTTGTTTTTTAATCTGTTCATAGGCCAATTGTGAAAGCAGCAACCATCCTGACAGTGATCTATGACCTGGGTCTTGTTAGTATCATGAATTTTATCATTCTAACCAACTAGCCTCAAATATAAAGGCAACAGAAAGCTAATCATATGAAGATCCATGCTCAGGTCATAACAGCATGGACTTCAAAGTCAGGAAGATATAAAATCCATCTCTGTCGTTTAGTAGATGTGTGACTTTGAGTACTTGACTTAACCTGTTCCAAACTACAACACTTTATGTTAAGATAAAAATAAAAACACAGGCTTTGTTTTGTGGTTAAATGGCAAAAAAAAAAAAAAAAAAAAAAAAAAGAAAGTGCCCAGCATATAGTAAGCATCAATAAATAGGTTATTATATAAATAAATAGTTTCACCCTTTGAATATGATCATGGACTTTATTTTTTATTTATTTAAATACAAGTTAGTTAACATTTGGTGTAATAATGGTTTCAAGTATAGAATTTAGTGATTCATCACTTGCATTTTACACCCAGTGCTCATCTCAACAAGTGGCCTCCTTAATTCCTGTCACCTATTTAGTCTATCTCCCCTCCCAGTTCCCCCTCCAGCAACCCTCAGTTTGCTCTCGGTATTTAAGAGTCTCTTATGTTTTGCCTCCCTCTCTTTTTTAATTTTTCCTTCCCTTCCCCAGTATTCATCTGTTTTGTTTCTCAAATTGATCATGGGCTACATTAAGGTCAAGTATTCCATATTCTATAAGCCAATCATAGAGATAGGCAAAGACTAGAACAACCAGTATTTCAAGGTGCTATTTGAAGACAGAGTTGACCAAAAACTTATTTTTTGGATTCTAATATTAATTTTGATGTTCTCATGGCTTCAGCAGAGAGTTATTGCTTTTATAGCATACTATTCCACTAGATATAGTTTTTAAATCTGAGTGAGGACCCAAAGGGTGGCTCTACAAGGTACAGATTTATAAAGAATTCTTAAGTCTCTTTTCTCTTTACAAATAGAGCTAGACAACAGCAACAGACACAGTGTTTTGCTCAAGTGAGCCTTAAAGCCAGTGTTCATCACAACTCAGATTAGTATTATCTGATGCACTAATAAATAAATTTTAGGACCGTTCCATTTGAGAAAGCAAAATCTGTGGATTTAAGTTTAGCTGGAAGGTTGTGACTCAGTCCCTCAAGTGTGAGGTCTGTGAAGTACCTCCTTACAAGAAAAGAAAGCAAGGCAAAAGATTTTACAGTCAAACCTAGCCATTGGGTTTCAAGGGGATTAGAACCATGCCTGGATGTCAAAGTGTTTTTTAAGAGAAAATTCCTATATGTGAATCAAGTAAAAAACAACTTCCACTTCAGCAATCCTTTGTTTGCTATTTTCTTTCAGAGCTTTTTATTTATTCTGCCTTCCTTTGGCTTTTTAAGAAGAATCTTCTCCAAACTTTCATGGTTTGGTGAAACAATGATTTCATATAATTGTTTAAGTAAGAAGAGAAATTTTAGGACTGGGATTTGTAAAAGATATATTTGGGGCACCTGGGTGGCTCAGTCGGTTAAGCATCCCGTTTCTGCTCAGGTCATGATCTCACGGTTCTTGGGTCTGAGTCCCGCGTCAAGCTCTGTGCTGACAGCTAGCTCAGAGCCTGGAGCCTACTTCAGATTCTGTGTCTTCCTCTCTCTCTGACCCTCCTCTGCTCACACTGTCTCTCTCTGCCTCTCAAAAATAAATAAAAAACATTTAAAAATAAATTAAAAAAAGATATCTTCTCTGGCTCTCTCTCTCTTTCTGTTTGTAAGATTTAATTTTTAAGTAATCTCCACACCCAATGTGGGCTCGAACTCACAGCCCCAAGATCAAGGGTTGCTTGCTCTACCGACTGAGCCAGCCTGGTGAACCTCAGTCTCTCTTTAAGGCAGATATTGACTTATTCCAGGGTTTTTAAAAATCAACCTCTATAAAACTCTAGCTGCTCTTTACTATGCTCCATGAGAAAGAAAGTAGCATCATCACATTTAATTTAAAGATTATATTAGATTCCTGTATAGTCTCAGTGAAATTGTAAGAAGCTTCATGATAAAGAAACATGTTTGCTTATGCTTAACCCATTGTTTAACTCAATGTTAATCCCAAATTTCCCAAATGTATTTAGAGAACATACCTTTTCCCTGCAGCTACAATATATTGTCACCCTGTGAAACTATTGTTCTGTGGGATGTACTTTGGGAAACAATAATATACCCATAATTTACAAATAATTGCACAAAGAGGAGAATGGATATTTACCTAATTATCTTACCATATACATTGAGGTGGCACCCTTAATTGATGAAAATTTTATATTTACTTTTTGTGTCAGTATAGTCCTTCTCTCTGTGATGAGGGCTACATTTTCTATTGGTGACCGTACAGAAAGGGATTAGTTTGTGCTAATAATAACATTCTTACACATGAAGATGGGGTGCCTTCTCCCTTTAGGCTGCCTCCAGGCAATTGTCCAAAAGGATTCCATCCCCTTAAGATTTCCCTTTAGTCTTTTTTTCCCCCAATGATTTTCTCCAGATCCTTTTAAAGCAGATGCTGAAGTACAGAGCTAATGTTCTCTATTTTTTCAACATCAAAGCCCATCTAAGTTATTTTGCACATTGTTTCCAATTCTATATTTAGATGGTTGTTTTTAATTTCCAGACTATATCATCTTACTCTATCAGCCATTGACGATTAGCATGTTTGAATAGATAATTACTTTATCAAGTCTGCTTTGCATTTAGTTTCTTTCTTTTCTGGTTTAATTACTTTTTTTTTTTAAATAAACTGTCACTTTCTGCAAACTTAATGAAGGCATCCTGCATTTAAGACACTGATAACATTTTCAGGCAACTCAGATACCAGATTCTTCTCTCCACCTCCACTCATGCTTCTACAAATTTCCTCAAGGTAGCCCCACTCACTCACTAATCAATCTTTAGAGCTCACCCAAGTATTGAAGTTTTTGAGTGCAAGTTGTGAGTATCACCCCTCTTTACATCTTAGATCCATGCAGTGTCTGCATGTGGTTTGTTTTCTGTGGATGGCTGTGTAAGGAGAATATCAATAAACCATATCAGAAGATTATGATCTAGACCATATCTTCAGCGCTAACTAGTAAAAATACCATTTGGGATATAACAAATGCCATATGAGATCCCACAAATTGTATCTATTGTTTCTTCCTTATTTACAGAATTTGTTTTCCTTTGATAATATGAAATTAGTCTGTCACATATTTCCATTCCCCAAGGCCATGTTATCTCTCTGCTAAATGTGTTTTTGGCTGGATGGCTCCTAGCTCACATATTTCTAAAATTTATTTACTTTTTCATATTTCACATTTCTTTTTTTTAATGTTTTTTATTTATTTTTGATACAGAGAGAACCAGAGCATGAAAGGGGGAGGGGCAGAGAGAAAAGGAGACACAGAACTGGAAGCAGGCTCCAGGCTCTGAGCTGTCAGCACAGAGCCTGACGCGGGGCTCAAACCCACAAACATGAGATCTGACCTGAGCCAAAGTCGGAGGCTTAACCGACTGAGCCACCCAGGTGCCCCTATTTTCACATTTCTGAAGTCAGGATGAATCTTACAATTGATGGCATCCTAGCATTGGGTCATAGTTTAATTGGCAGAGGTTTTTCTTTTTTAGTGATGCATATAACAATGATTCAGATTTAATGAAGATTTGATGAAATACATTTTAATGCTCCCTGTATGTAGAGTACAGTGTTTTGTACCTTGCCGTGGTGAGATTCTTAGAGGAGAATTAGAATAATGTTAATGTATCCCTTGTATCATGTTTATAGAGTTCCCACATACACTGATTAACATAATGGCAGTGGAGTTATTATTAGCCTAAATTTATACCTGACAAAAAATACACACATAAGTGACTTGCCCAAGGACATAGATTCACAAGGGCAGGAGCCATGTTTGTATTATTTAGAGAGCATAGTATAGTGTTTGAAATATAGTAGGAACTTAATTCATTTTTTTAGAATGAAAGGAAGAATTAACTTGTACTTACATCTAACTTACTCTTATTTAAATATTTCCCCTTCTCTTTATAACATTGGTCTGTCTCCTTCATTTCTCTAGTACTTTATTGTCTCTCACAAATGGAAAACTCATTAAGAACTAAGGCCAAACGAAAACACATTTAAAAACCCCATCATGACAATGTGTTGAACATTTAGAGCTGGAAGGATTTTAAGAGATTATTTACTCTTATCTTCTTCATCTTAAAGAAAAGTAAGCCAAGGGCCCAAGAGATTAAATGATTTCTTCAAGTTTACATGACTAGGAAATGGCAGACTCCAGCTTTGAATAAAGCATTCTGACACTTTGCATTATACTACCACCATTTCCTTTATATGGTTGGTATTTTAGTTAAATTCAGCTAATCTCTTGTCTTCAAGACTCATTTGAACTTCCAATACACGTGTCCAAGTTGCTAGAACTCTCCTCTCGAGTGTCTCACAGGAGCTTTCATTTGAAATTTTGCAAAACAGAATTTATTATGGTTCATTCAAGTTGCTCTGCTTCCTGGCTTCCCATTTGTTCTAATGGAAGACCCATTTTTTTCAGTCACTCTGGTGCAGACACTTGAGAATCATTCTTGATTTCTTTTCCTCTCTCCCCATATCAGAGTAACTGCTGAGTCTTGCTAATATCACAAAACGTACTCATTTCTAACATCTTTCTCCTATCCCACACACCATGGCCTGGTTTTAGGCCATTGCCATCTCCCTCCTAAAGTATCATGGTGGCTCACACAAGGTCCCTCTTCTTCTGGGTCTTGTCCTCTGAAATCTATTCTATGCATTGTAGAATAAAAAAAAAACTTTAAGAATCTGATCTTGATTCTTTTCCCTTTAAAATCTTTTACTGGTTCTTGAGCTTCAGATTTAAATCCCGATCCTCAATATGACCCACAAGTTCTTGCAAAATCTGGCTTCTGCCTAACTCTCTACTGTTACCCAATTCAACCCATATTTCATAGTCATGCCAGATGTTCAGTTACTAAGAGCTCTGCTCTGGAGTAGCACAGATAGAGCAACTCCTGCTTCTACTTTACTAAATGTTTAAGTTTATTTTAAGAGACTTAATTTCCCTAAACCTCAGTTTTCTCATTTTCAAAATGAGACTAATATTAGTTCCTATTCCATTTCATTATTGTAAAGAATAAAAGAGAGTAACATAGGTTACTATGTAAAGTATTGATTATTTACCTGACATGTGCATTTTTAGCACACAATACATATTAGGTGTTATTATATTTTATACTTCTATGCCTTTATTCAAGTAGAGGTATTTTCTAGGAATGTAAGTCCTTTTTGTCTTAGTTTGGGACATTCTTCCTCATCATTGAAGACTCAGTGTTTATTCAACTTTAAAAACTGCCTTAACACACCTTTTCCAGGCAGGGTTCTCCAGCATCTGTGCACATCTTTATCATAGCATCTTTCATGCGATACTTACTAACTTATATATTTGTCCAACTAAGTTCCTTGAGAGCAGCAATGACTTTTAACTGCGTCCTCAGACTCTAGCATGGTGTCAGAGAAAGAAGAATCACCTGATAAGTATTCATTGAAGTCATCTAAAGACCATGAGGGCAGGATATCACTACTGTATCCCCAGCCCCTGACGTCTATATAGTAGGCAAGTTGATAAAGACCTGTTGAATGGATGAATTAGTGGATATAAAGATGAATACTTCTGAAAATAATACACTTTGTTAATTATACTTCAGTAATTTAAAAAAATCATAAAGACTGGATATATTATATTTATACAATGAAACATTACTCAACCTTATAAAAGAATGAGATCTTGCCATTTGGGAAAACCTGGATGGACCTAGAACATGTTATGGTAAATAAAATAAGTCAGACAGAGAAAGACAGATATCATATGATCTCACTTATGTGTGGATTTAGAAAACACAATGAGCAAACAAATGAAGAAAAAATTAAACTGTTACATACTGAGAACAAACTGATGGTTGCTAGAGGGTTGGTGGGTGGGAGGAAACATGAAATAAACAAAGGGGAATAATAGTTACAAACTTCGAGCTATCAAACAAATAAGTCAGGGAGAAGAAGAGTATACCATGGAGGATATAATCAATATTGTAATTACACTGTATGGTGACAGATAGTGGTCCCACTTATCAGGGCGAGCCCTTAGAAGTATTGAATTATTGAAGCAACGTGGTGTTATACATCATAAACTAACACAGCACTCTAGTCAGCTATAATCGATGGATGGATGGGTGAATGGATGGATGAAAAAAATATGAATACTTCCTTTGCCAGTTTTCTTGTTCCATGTATAAGAGGGGAGAAACTTTTCCTTGACCTTCCTAGGGTTTCTGGCTGAGCCTGAAAATTAAACGACAAAGACAGAATAACAGGAAAAAAACCGTGTACATTTACTTAATACAAGTTTTACGTGGCATGAGAGTCTTCATAAGGAAATGAAGACTCCAAAGGGCTATTAAACTTAAGCATGTTTATACTATGTTTGATGAAGAGTGGAAAGTTGTAGAAAAACAAGATAAGAAAAAAGGGTATGAGCCAAGTAAGAGTAGTGAAGAGGGTGAAGGGGAAGCTTGGCCAGGCCTTTTGGTTCACCTCCCTCTTTGGAGTTAAAGATACTGTTTCCTTCTGGGTAAAGAGAAGGGATCTCTCACATGGAGGTCTTATAATGTGCCTCAGTAAAAAAAGGAGAGGCTAGAGATTCCTCCATGCACCTGCCAGTGGTCAAATTCCTTTAGCATAAAATATTCTTTATGCCAAAGTGCTGAATTTTGGGGCAATGTATTCTTAATGCCGTCTCATGACATCTCAAAAAAAATCCCACTCTGCACTCAATCTCTGCCCCTCAATATTCTCCACTTCATGACAAGTTTCTTGTACAAATGGTATCTGGGATCTTTGGTTGCTCTCATTTTAGGAGATGACTGATGCTTCTGTCTGACTTTAAGGCAGTAACCTGTGTCTAATAAAGTTGAGGGCGGCTGCGTCAGGAGCCTTTGGATGTGCCCGCTAGACACTCCCTCTTACAGAAAGGTTTCTCCTGTCACTGCCGTTGTGTTCTCTTCTATACCTCCGTACTTTCCTTGAACCTTATTAAGTCATCATGTCACTTCTACAGATATGTTAGGGTTCACTGAACTGCTCCCAGGGCTCAGCCAGATGTTGCTTCTGGTGTTACACTGTGCATAGGAGTTTGCTCCATCTGCCGGAATGTTTTCTCTGGGAAACCTGCAGACCAGAGTATTTACATGAAAATATGCTAGAGTTACAATTGAGATATTCAATATCAAAGTATACTTTGGCGCTGCCTTGTGGCATTGTCATGACCGCGATCCAGCGGGGACCACCTCCTCTGGTCCTTTAGGACTCGGTAGCAGCTTCTCTCTCATCTCAAATCATTAGGTATCTTCACATTTGCCTGACTTGTGCAGTCCATTTCCTCCCCATCACCCAACCATTTGTGTTTTTCTTCTTTTTTCTCTTATTTTCCCTTCTTTGGCTCCATTTGAAACTGTCTCTTTCCCCCTGCTTCTCACAGGGCATCACTGTCAGTACATTTTATGGTGTTGCAGGTGAAGTCTTGCAGCCTGCATCCAAATTTAGCTTTTTTTTTTTTTTTATTAGTGCAAGGACAGGAATTAGGATGAAAATTGTATAATCACTGGACACCTGGGAAGTCAGAATAGCTTTAAATGCATGTTAAAACAGTAAATTTGCAAAAATTAATTTCTTTGGCACTGTAGTTCTATAGCATCTCATTTTTACTTCTAGATGAGGACTTGATAAGTTGTGCCTTGAATTATTAAAGAATAAGAAGAAAAACGACTGGGGATCAGGCACTGAACCCCCCAGCTCATGAATGTAACAAGAAGGTTTGCATTAATATTTGCATATGATTGACTTTATGAAGTAACATCAAATGACACATTCCATCGTTCCTAATGCAAGGTCTTTCAGCTACTCAAATGCCAAGCTCTTCACTACCTCAAATCCTTTGTATGTACTTCTATTCCCCTTGCCCAGGAATGTTCTCTCTGCCGTTTTCTGAATCGGTAATCATTCATTTTCAAGACTGTTATCACCTCAGAGAAGATTTGCCTGCCTGCTCTATCTTCAACCAATTTCCCTTTATCATTATTATCACAACTCTCTTCCTTTTTTCCTTCAAAAGCCCCATTGTAACAGGCAGTTATTTTGTTTACTTGCCTGCGTATTTGGAGTTGTCTGTCTCTTTAAGGAGAATATAAGCTTTGTACGTTGCATGGAGAAAGGAACTGTGGAAAAATAAGAAAAATCTATTTGTCTCTGTGTTAGTTCTAGCTAACATTTGGTCTTTGAACCTGCTTTCTGACAAAGAGCTCCTCACCCCCTTGGGAATTCCTGGATGTTCGAAGCAGCTTTTGTTCTAATGAGGCAACTCTTGGCATGTTTCTGGAGAGCGCTGGTCATCAGAAAGTTTAAGTCATGATTAGAAGTTTGGAATTTTCATCCCTACCCTTCATTCTCCAGAGAGGAGAGCAGGATTGCAAATTGAGTAAATAGTAGATCATACTAAGATAGAAGAAGATGGGACTCTGTAGTCAGAGAGGGAAAGATTAGGGCCTGAGGTCTCTGGGTGGGGAAAAACATCTATTTTGGAACAATGCTGGGAGTGTCTGACCACAGCAAACCCCCTCAGGTTTAAGGTTCCTCTTAAGAATGTCAGAACCCACTTAATCTCCCTCAGGTTTCCCCTCAGAAATTTGACAAAAGACCTAAGTATGGCCATAGATCACCCTTCATACAATGGAAATGAGCCAATCAGGAACAAAAAACCCAGCATCTAGAGCTATCAAGCCAATAAGGGTAGAACCTGAAAATGAGGGGGAAGGGACGGGGAGGGCTAACCAAAACCTTATTTAAAAAAAAGGACTCTTGCTATTGTCAGGGCCTTTCATTTTTGAATGTCTCCTCTGTTGAGAGGGCTTTCCTACTATTTTTACTGTGTTATCTAATACTCTAATAAGCTTTTGCCTGCTGCTCATTTTGTGACTACCTCTTCATTCTTAAAGTGGGGAGAAAATGAACCCCATTTCTTGTGATAAGGAATCCTGCAGCAATGTGATGAAGCCTCCATAAAAACCTCCTAAATCCCAGGGTTTAGAGGGGGTTGGTGAACACATCCATGCTGCAGGAGGATGGCAGGGTCCAACTTCCCTGAGACGGAAGCTCCTCTGCTTGGGACCCTCTGGACCCTGCTCTATGTGTCTGTCATCTGACTGGTCATTGGTATCCCGTATCATATCCTTTATTATGTAATAAGCTGCTAAATGTAAGTAAGTGTTTCACTGAGTTCCATGAGCTGTTCTAGCAAATTAGAAACCTGTGAAGGGGTTCACAGGAACCCTGATTTATAGCTGTCAGAGGTACAGGGGACAGTCTGGGACTTGCTACTGGCATCTGTGGTGGGGGCAGTTTTATAGAAGTTTGAGTCCTTAACTTGAGGGATCCGATGCTAATTTCTGGTACATAGTGTCACACTGAATTGAATTGTAGGAGACCCACCTACCCCTACCCTGTACATTTGGTGGTCAGAAGGGGGGGTGAAAGCAGTTAGTGGGAAGGGTGAGGAGCCACATGGGGCAGGCTGAAGGGCAAAGCACAAGCCAGCAGCACCCACCCCCATCAGGGTGTTTGCTATTCCTTGGACACTTCCAGCTACCCACAAGGGGAAATGACAAAAAACAAATGGTTTCTACCAGTTTAAGAGAAAAAGGCAACCTCACCATAACCTAAAGGCCAGAAACTCCCTATTGTCTTAATGTTAATGCTTTGCTAGAAGGAAAAACAACCTTAGCTTGACAATAGCTAGGCCTCCAGTAAGTCTTCAGCATGTAAAAAAAGTATCTTTGGAAACTCCCTCCCTCAGGACTTCATCTCCTTTGACTCCGTAAAACAGTCACCCCCACACTTACAGTGCAGCTCCTCCTGCCCATAGATCCTGTCCCTGTGCTTTATTAAAATTACCTTTTTGTACCAAAGACGCCTTCAAGAATTTTTTCTTGGCCATCTGCTTAGGACCCCACGAACAGTCATCACCCAAAACTCCATCAAAAGGTACAGATTCCATCTCTCTCTTTCTCTCCACTGTATTCCTAGGGCCCGGCTGAGGCTGATAGTTAAGCTCAATAAATAATAATGTACCATGCACCATTCCAAATACTCAATACATTGCTCGTTTACTTTTACAGCAACCTCACCAGGGGGATATTATTATCTTTATGTTAGACCTGAGGAAATAGAGACACAGAAAGATCAAATAACTTATCCAGTGTCACACAGCTAGCATGTGGATGGGTTGGAATTCAAATCCAGGAAGTCGGCTCTGGAATGCATGCCTGTAATGAATATAGTCACAAAATGATATATAAAAAGTGAAATAATAAAGTGTTCTAATGCAAAGGTAGGTGATGCTCTGGAGTAATAGTTGAAATGTCCCCAAATAACTTTGGCACACCAGCAATAATGTCCTAAGTATCCTCAGAAAGAGTGCAGTTTCCAGGCCTGCTAAACTCTATAGTTGTAAGAGGAAAGGTGTTTGTTAAGGTGTTAACATATCTAAAGAAAGAATGTGTCATTCACAGTCTTCAGAGAAGAAATTGTTCTGCAATGAAGTTATCACCAAAAGAGAGAATTAAAGGTGGCATTCCACTAAGAAACCTTCCTACTCCCTCCTCAGTCTGGGAAGAAAAATGGTACATTGATGAACAATGTACAGGTATTCTTTTTCTTTTCCTTCCTTTTCTTTTCTTCTCTTTTCTTTCACTCTCTTTCTCTCTCTCTCTCTCTCTCTCTCTCTCTCTCTCTCTCTCTCTCCCCCTCTCTCCCTTCCTTTCTTCCTTTCTTTCCTGTGGGAAAATATATATAACATCAGCATTTGAACAATTTTTGAGTATTCATTTTTCAAGTCTCAGCTGAGTTTGTGTCGCTAATGAGCAGCCAGTATGATGTATGTGTCCCAGTCATACGCTTAGTTTTTTAATTGTTTGTTATATATTAAGTCTTAGCAACCATAATGTGAAAGGGGTGGGAGCCAGATTGGATGGAGAGGTAGAAGAAAGACTCTTAAGACTGCTCTGCATGTTAATCCTGAGAGCTAACTCTCGTGTGGGCAGGTGGTTTTGCGAATAACAGAAGAGTTAGCAAAATGTTTATCTTCCTGGAACGAATGAACACTCTTCTTTGGGAGGAGTCACAGATGTCCTATCTAACAGTGAACTTTCCAAGATTCTAAAGGCATTTTGGGGACTGTACTTAGTGTAGTGATCTTTAAGGCAAACATCAATCGTATTGTTTATATGTCTTAACGTGTCATATCATCACTGGAAGAGCTTGCTTAGTGTGTCCAGGTAGAATTACAGACCTGAAGAATTACATTCCCAGGGAGAGAGGTGTGAATGAATCCTGGACAAAGATATGAGGTTTCCTAAAAGTTGTCATGAGAAACCTACCCAGTTTTTAAAGAATAAGTGTGGATCTAAGAACAAAAATGCAGGCTTAGGGGAAAATTGTTTGACATACCATGCAACTTTAAATGGTATAGTTTTGCAAAAGGAATTGAGAGGCAAAGCCTAAATTAAATAAGACCTGGCTTATTGGTCACCCTCAAACCCCCAGGATCTTGAAATATTATTACATTGAGAAGAAATTTCAGTTTCTGGACTCCAATGTTGAAGAAAGCAGTCAAAAGCATTTAACTTGAAAGCCAAGGGGATGAAGTAAAAACCATCCACAGATATCAGGGAGTGGGCTTTGAGGAGAGTAGAACTAGCAACTGGGACTCTTGTTTTTCCAGCATAGTTCAAGGACAGGATGCACTTCCCAGTATAACCTCTTACTGGTTCCAGTGCTGAATCAATAAGCATTAAAACTGCAAACTGCCCTTTGTTTCAAGACAAGATATAAACAAATGTCTGATTATCAATTAGTTTTCAGTGTAGCTCGCTTATGTGAAGAAAATATACTGCTAAAGAAGTTTTCTGTTTGGCCCACTTGGTAATTAAAATCCTATGTCAATTAGTATACTGGCATTCTGATAGTAATTTGGCTTGTTACATAGCTTGCCTACCTGGAGAGGTTGTGCTGACCATAATCTCTTTGTTCTGTTCTCTTTAGATGTCTGTTCTCTTTGGATATTGTAATTCTCTTCTATCCTGATTATGATTTTATACATCAGCCCATATGGATCTGGCAAATAGGAGTCACTTTGTGAAAAATGACTCCATTTTTTTATGTTTTTTTATTTATTTTTGGAAGACAGGGAGAGACAGTGTGAGCAGGGGAGGGTCAGAGAGAGAGGGAGACACAGAATCTGAAACAGGCTCCAGGCTCTAAGCTAGCTGTCAGCACAGAGCCCGATGTGGGGCTTGAACCCAACAGCTGTGAGATCATGACCTGAGCTGAAGCCAGACACTCAAACTACTGAGCCACCCAGGTACCCCATGATGACTCCATTCTTAATGTGCTGAATAAATCTGGTTTCTGTCCAGAGGGTGAGGGCAGACATGGGTCATGATTTATTTATCATCACCCTTGCTTTTGGTATCTTGGTGGTCAGTGAAACTGAGCTCTGCAGCTGAATTTCTTTGTTTTGTCTTAACTGGCCATTCCTATGAACCCTCTACCTATTACAGATTAGAAATTTTATATGTGCAGTGTTGTATGCTGTATTTGCTCAAAAGAGATTTCCTGAACTGCAGCAGCCTTTGAATACTCATTTTCTGACATTTACAAATGAAACCATTGAGAAATGTCTGCTACCTAACGAAGCTCTTGCAGTGTTTTAGTGTCATGGACTAGCACTGATGAGTTCAGTGTGGTTTCTCCCAAGCCCATGCTCGCGACGTCTTTACCCAGGCGTTCCAGATTTTGAACGTAAGCAGGAAAGCCTCACAGAAGTTGAGGAGAGGACTGTGCTCTCATCACACTCTCAAGCCAGCCTTTTTGCTGTGTTCCCGCAAGCTGTTGGAGTTGCCAGATCTTGTGACTCAGGATCAGGAATTCCTGCCACACAATCCAAACTTCTGTTTCCACTCTGCCCTAATATTCATTTGAAATAGAAATTGAGAAGCAGGAATCAGGGGCTTAGAGTCCTATTCTTAGGTTTAAACTCTTTAGTCATTCTGAGGGTCCCTGGGTGGCTCAGCAGGTAGAACGGTCGACTTTGGCTCAGCTCATGATCTCACGGGTGACAAGTTTGAGCCCCGCGTCAGGCTCTGTGCTAACAGTTCAGAACCTGGAGCCTGCTTTGGGTTCTGTGTCTCCCTCTCTGGCCCTCCCCCTTTTATGCTCTGTCTCTCTCTATGTCTCAAAAATAATTATAAACAAAAAAAAATTTTTTTAACTCTTTAGTCATTTTTTACTTTGGATAATTTATTTTCATGCCAGAATTTACATTTCTGAAGGATCTCTGTGATAGAGACCTACTTTTCTTGACTTTGTATTTCAAATTAAGAGGAATGATATCTTTAAAAAAAATTGGTTTGATACTGTTTGAATACCTGCTGTTAAATTCGCTTATGACATTTGTAAAACAGAATAACATAGCACTTCCACTAGAATCACTTGTATATCTTAGTTATTGTTTATGCATTGATGCTTTGCAGTTAACTGCAATTCCAATATCTCGTGGGCAGGCAGAACTGAGTTATTAAATCATTAGAGTGTAGGGGCACCTGAGTGGCTCAGTCGGTTAAGTCTCTGACTTCGGCTCAGGTCAGATCTCACGTTCATGGGTTCGAGCCCCGCATCGGGCTCAGTGCTGACAGCTAGCTCAGAGCCTGGAGCCTGTTTCTGGTTCTGTGTCTCCTCCTCTCTCTGCCTCTCCCCCTCTCATGCTCTCTCTCTGTATCAAAAATAAATAAAACATTAAATCATTAGAGTGTATTCAGATTTCTTGAAAAATAATAATTCTTTATTATTTTTGCAAGAGATCTCTATATAAGTTTTTTTAAGAAATAACTGGAAAATACACTTGGGAAAGTATATTTCTCCATGCTTACATATAAGTTACACATTTGGGGCCAGGGCATACATATCTGTAAATTAATGCTATGAGGTGTTGCAACAAGGTGGGCAAAGAGGCATAAAAAGGAAATACATTTAGTCTATCATGAAAACCTATTTATAAATTTTTTCTTAATGTTTGTTTGTTTATTTTTGAGAGTGACCAGGGGAGGAACAGAGAGGGAGACACAGAATCCAAAGCAGGCTCTAGGCTCTGAGCTGTCAGCACAGAGTATGATGTGGGGCTAGAACTCACAAATCGTGAGTCATGACCTGACCTTTTTGGAAGATACATATTTACAACAGATGGTACAAGTTCCTATTCTTAATACAGAAAATCTTGCAATGAGGTAAAATAAAATGGTTTCTGGTATACTTTCATAAGTGAGGTTTACATGAGGGGGTCTTAGAAACACATTAGAATAAGTTGGCTCCTACACCAGGGGGTCTCAGGACAAAAAAGTCCCAGCACATTCTAGCTTGTGTTCTAGATATTTATGTACCTGCCCTTGTTATGCCTAAGTTTTCATTATCGTCCCAAAAACCAGAGACTGCCGGAGAGACCGAGTCACGCATGCAAAAGCAAAGGGCTTTATTATTATTACGGGCTTATAAGCTCCAGCTCACAGACTTCACCAGTGCAGTGGTTCCATGCTGAGAGCCCCGAACAAAGGGGAGGTAGGGCCTTTATGGGTTCGGGAAGGGGGAGTTACAGGAAATTGTGACAAAGGTACAGGGGTCCAATCATTATTATGCAATATTATTGACAGCAAGTTTAACCATTCACATTGCCTAGAGTATTCATTACTTTTGGTGGGACCCAATCACAACATTTAGAGTGTTAACCAATTACAGAGTGGACCCAGGACCCAGGACCCTCACGTAGGGTATAACTAGCCTTAGCTTCTATTTCTAGGCTTGCCCTTAGAAATGTTAAGGGTGTTAGCTGGCCTTTCCTGATTGGGTGTTACAAGGGTGGTCCCTCCTGCCTTGGGCAATGTGTGCCCTTCTATTGTCTAATGATTCTGAGACACTTAGGCCTTCAAGGTCAGAGGGGATCTTGAAACCTATCATAGTCAGTTTGGTTCAGACCTGTGTCCTTATACCCTCTCTTTCTTTAGTATTAAGTTTATTTATTTATTTTGAGAGACAGTGAGAGCTAGCAGGGGAGGGGCAGAGAGTGAAGGAGAAAGAATCCCAAACAGGCTATGCACTGTCATCATAGCCCACTGGAGGGCTCAAACTCACCAACTGTGAGATCATGACCTAAGCTGAAATCAATAGTCTGACACTAAACCTACTGAGCCACCCAGGTGCCCCCTCTTATTAGTATTTTTGAAGGAAAACTGGTTCTGCTTCATTTCTATGTCTTCCATGGAGTCTTACACAGTGCCTGTCATAGAGTTGATTTGGAATGTATGAATATATAAATGGAATTATAAAGAACATCATTAACATGTCAGTACCGTCTTTAAAACACAGCTGGAAACTAGACTCTGAGGATACTATTATAGTGAGGTTACAGCTACTTTTCAAATAAAATCCTTCTTGCTATTAGTAGTAATTAAAAAGGGAATATTTTCATATCCAGCATGCTACAATGATCAAAACACCGTAAGGTTAGTTTTTCATATAGGGAAAATTAATTCCAGTTGATGAGGTTTTTGAGTGGTGGTAGGGTACCTCGGAGCAGATGACCAAGAAAGAATTCTTGAAGACTTTTTTGGTGCAGAAATGCATGGGGACAGGACCAGGGGCAGGAAGAGCTGCCCTAAGATCTTGAGGAGAGACTGATTATATACTTGGGATTGGGGGAGGTAAATTCCAGAGGAAGTCTCCAAAGAGATTTTCATATGCTAAAAAAGACTCACAGGATATTGGAGGCCTAGCTATTATTGTTCAGCTAAGGTTGTTTTTCCCTCTAGCAAAGCATTAACATTAAGACAATAGGGAGTTCCTGGAGAAAAATTTTACTCTGCCTGCCTAAAGTATTTGTCAATGGGCTGCAGGTTATAAGGAAATTTAATTTTATCTGCCATTCCCTTCTTGCCTTTGTTCCTCTTATCATGATGACAAATCATGGATACTTGAATAAAATGAAAAAAAAAATTGCTCCTGGTTGAGTAGGATCTCATGCTGTACTCCAGGACTAATAGTACTGCTGGCTGGATTCATGTTCAGGTGGGGCTACAGGCAGGGTTTTGTGGGTGAACAGGGCCTCAGGCTGTGCTCTGTGATTGGTGAAGGCCATAATCTGTGCTGCAGTTGAGCAGGACTGCAAACTGGGCTTCGTGAATGTGTAGGTCTCTGGCTGTTCTCCGCTGTTGGGCTGGTTTCTCTGGTCAGGAGATGCCCTCAGCTATATCCTGTAGTTGTGTGGGCCTGGAGTTTGTGCTATGCTGTGGAGCAGGGTCGCTATGAGGACTCCCTGGTGGTTGCAGGTTATGTTCTGTAATTGGACAGGATCCCTGGCTGGGCTCTCTGCCTGGGCAAGGCCAGAGACCCTACTGAGCAATGGGGAAGAGCGTAGGCTAGGCTTCATTGCTGGCTAAAAGCCTAGGCTAGACTTTGGCTGAGCTGGGCTTTAGGCTGGGATCTGCCTCTCAGGGACATCTTGGGCTGGACTCTGATGATGCCCTGAGCTCTTCAGACTCTGGTTATGCAAGGCCAGAGACAACATTCCTTAGTTGGCTTGGTACTCTGCCCTTGCAGGGCTACTGGATGGGCTCTGCAGCTGCACAGGTTCTCTAGTCATACCAGACTGGAGGCAGCACTCAGCAGCTGGGCAGGGCTGTTCATGTGCTTCTTTTCCTAAGTAGAGTGGTAGAAGAGGCTTCATGACCAGTATAGCCTCTTCACTTGGGATCCATATCAGGCACAGCTGCCCGCTGAGCTCCTAGCCAGACAGGGCCACCTTCAGCTGTGCAGATGGGCCACGCTGCTGGCTGGAACTCTGACTGTGGACTGCTGTGAGCCTCAACCTCCCTCCTCAGCTACCCAATCCCCAGAGGGGGATATTCCCAGCAATCCCTATGACACCTGACCCAAGTGGGGCTCTGAGGAAGTGTCCTGTAGGGCTGCGGGTGCAGGATGACCACCTAAGGCTCTCTTTTTCCACAAAGAAACTATAGCCCAAGGGCCTCTCTTGCCCTGACACTGTGCCAACCTGGGGGAGGGTCGATGGCGTCCACCTGTAGCCGCTCTTCTTTCCCTTCTAGTGAAATGCTTCTCCAGCTCTGTGGTCTAGGGCTGCTTTGGCCTTATCCCTGGTTCTGGGGTTTTCACAGTTGTGTTTTACCTACAGATATTTGCTTATAAGTCTTCTTGTGAGACAAATGAAGTCAGGAATAGCCAATGTCACCATCTTGATGGATAATATTTTCTTAAAAAGGGAAGTGAAAAGAACAAAAAATGAGACAGAGGCAATATTTCTTGATCCTTCCCTTATTAATCTGCAGAAACTACAGTTGCTATTTTCACAAAATAATTCTGGGTGTATGTAGAAAGAGAGAAACAAGGAGGAGAGAGACAGTGCAAGCAGGAGGCAGAGGAGGGAATCTCAAGCAGGCTCCATGCTGAGTGTGACGCCCAACCTAGGGCTCAATCCCATAACCATGAGATCATGACCTGGGCAGAAATCAAGAGTCAGACACTCAACTGACTGAGCTACCCAGGCATCTCGAGGGCAGCATTTCTAAATGCTCATGGACTCACAGTCTCAACTGTCTGTCATGTCCTCTTCTCTCGTTGAACTGTGGAGCAGTCCTTTGCTCAACCTCTGATGGCAACTTACAGAACAATATTTTTTTTTGTCTTAGTTCAGCTCCCACGTCTGGGTGCCTAGATGGTTCTGCAGTCCCAGAAAGTTCTTTCATACTTCAAGCAAATAAATTCTTGTTGGTATTTTCCTATCCTGTTTTGAGAAATGCCCTGACATTTCTAGAGGGTAATTACAGAGCAGCTTAATATAGAATTTTCTCTTTTTCATCAGATTTTTGTAACAAAAATGTATTAGGTACCTACTAGACAGCAGAAATTATAATAGACTCTGGGACCATAATATGGTCCCCACCTTCAGGGAGTTTACAGCACAGTGGGAGAGGCAGACATCTTAGCAACTTAAGATCTATTTGATAAGGCCTATTCTAGATGTATTCAAAGTATTATGTGCTGCATATAAAAAGATACTTCCCTCTCTCTCCCCATTTCCCCACAGCAGTATTTCTTTTTTTTATTCATTCATTCATTTATTTTTTTCTTTGTATTTATTTATTTATTTTTAAATAGTTTATTGTCAAATTGGTTTCCATACAACACCCAGTGCTCTTCCCCACAAGTGCTCTCCTCCATCACCACCACCTCTTTCCCCCCCTCCCCCTTTCCCTTCAACCCTCAGTTCATTTTCAGCATTCAATAGTCTCTCGAGTTTTGCATCCCTCTCTCTCCCCAACTCTCTTACCCTCTTCCCCTCCCCCTGGTCCTCCATTAGGTTTCTCCTGTTTTCCTGTTAGACCTATGAGTGCAAACATATGGTTTCTGTCCTTCTCTGCCTGACTTATTTTGCTTAGCATGACACCCTCAAGGTCCATCCACTTTCCTACA
Organism: Suricata suricatta; assembly: GCF_006229205.1. NCBI lineage: Eukaryota > Metazoa > Chordata > Mammalia > Carnivora > Herpestidae > Suricata > Suricata suricatta. The sequence continues at coordinate 70,957,077 of NC_043710.1, read as the reverse complement.
AATGGCCATATTTCATTCTTTCTCATTGCCATGTAGTACTCCATTGTGTATATATACCACATCTTGATCCACTCATCAGGTGATGGACATTTAGGCTTTTTCCATATTTTGGCTAATGTTGACATTGCTGCTTTCCTTTACACCAAAAATGAAGCAGCCAAAAGAGAAATCAAGAATGATCCCCTTCACGATTGCACGAAAACCCATCAAATACCTAGGAGTAAACCTAACCAAGGATGTAAAAGACCTATATGATAAGAACTTTAGAAAACTTATGAAAGAGATCGAACAAGACACCAAGAAATGGAAAAACATTCCCTGTTCATGGATCGGAAGAATAAGCATTGTGAAAATGTCATTACTACCCAAAGCAATCTACACATTCAATGCAATCCCCATCAAAATTGCATCAACATTCTCCTCAAAGCTAGAACAAACTATCCTCAAATTTGTATGGAACCACAAAAGACCCCGAATAGCCAGTTATATGAAGAAGAAAACCAAAAAGGGAGGCATCACAATCCCAGAGTTTAGCCTCTACTACAAAGCTGTCATCATCAAGACAGTATGGTATTGGCACAAAAACAGACACATAGACCAATTGAATAGAATAGAGAACTCAGAACTGGGCCCACAGATGTATGGCCAATTAATTTTTGACAAAGCAGGAAAGAGTATCCGGTGGAAAAAAGACTGCCTCTTTTGCAGGTGGTGCTGGGAGAACTGGACAGCAACATGCAGAAGATTGAAACTAGATCATTTATTTATTTTGAGAGAGAGAGAGAAAGAGAGAGTGTGTGAGCACCAGGGAATACCATACAGGCTCCATGCTGTCAGCACAGAGCCCAAGGTGGGGCTTGATCTGAGGAATCTTGAGATTATGACCTGCACCAAAATTAAGAGTCAGATGCTTAACTGACTGGGCCACCCAGACTCCTTCCCCACAGTGGTGTTTCTCACCATTTCTATAATCTACCTCCACACTAACTCAGAACAGACAGCTTCCTCCTTCTTAGAGGTTGAACAGGAAACTCAAATCAGAAAGTCTCACAATTGTACACTGTCTCACCATCTCCTGACTCCCAACCCTGCCTTTGCACCTGTCTCTACTCTCCATACTCCTACGTTGGTGCAAGATGTGTTCTTGCTCCAGCCTAACACTTTTGCTCTCTCTCATTCATACTTCTCTGAACATCTCCTCAAGTCCTTGCGCCACCAAATATTCACTCTCCTAGTCTCAGCCAGTCTCTATCTGTTAGCTCTCTGCCATATGTGTTGCTTCATGGCTTTACCTCCAAAATACATCTCTTCCTTATTCAATTCCTTTCTGTATCTACCATGATTTCTAGAAATCCTGGGGGTATTCAGATTATGCCACAAGTAAATATTACTGTGCAACCATCAAAATGTCTATAATTATAGAGGTGAAGGATACTGATTAGTATTGATTAGTATATGGGGCAAAATGAACCATCAGATACTGCTGGTGGAACTTCACTTTGGAAAAACAGTGTAGCATTATCTAGTTAAAGATAGGTACAGCCTATGACAATGTAATCCCATTTCTGAGAATGACTATATCCACAGAAGTGTGTATATATATATATTCATGGAGAAACATGAACAATACTGACACAGAAGGACCATTTAGTGGAAAAAAAATTTAAAGTACTATTAATTTAGAATAAACACATAGTTACATATTTATATAATGGAGTATCATGGAGTGAAGCAAATGAATGAACAGAATTTTACAGCCTGGGTGATTCTAACAAACATAAAGGCGATCAAGAAAGTAAGACTCAAAAGAATACATTGGACATAATTCCATTTATATAGTTTGGAAAACAAGCAAACTATACTATTCTCATAGATATGCAAGATTTGGAGGTGAAACTACAAAGAAAAACAATCGGTTGATTATCAGAAAAATCAGAACAGTGGTTACCTTTGGTAGGTAGTTGAGAAAATTACCAGTAATGGACACTAGGGGACTAGTTCTTAGCAGAAACAAATTAAATGTCAGCTATAAAAATATTTGTTAATAAATAACAATTTCATGATAAACACAGGAATCTTGCTCATCTTAACTATCAGTGGAAGACCGCAGGTTCATGGCTGTGCGTATTAGTGGCCCCTCCCGTGGCAGTAGCCTGGAGACCTTTTCAGAATACCAGGGACTGATATCCAATCTAAACTTAGCCAGGACATCTAAAACTAACCCCATTTTACCACCCTGCTCCTCCATGCAGAGTAAGTTTTACTTTTATGAATGAAAATGTTTTGTTGGCGTTAAAGTAAAACCTGCACAATGCCTGTGAAAATGAGTAAAGGACTCTTCATAAAATAGGAGGGAAAGAAGAGAGAGAAACCAAGAAACAGACTTCTGGCCATAGAGAACAAACTGATGGTTACCGGTGGGGAGGTGAGTGAGGCGATGGGTGAAATAGGTGTTGTGTGGAAGTGTTGAATCACTAAGTTACCCCAGGAACTGATATTACGCTGCATGCTAACTAACTGGAATTTAAATACAAACTCTAAAAAAATTAAATGGAGTCCGGAAATCCTGATGGGGGAGCTCTCACACAGGAGCCACACGTGTGTTCTGCAAAAGAGATGACTTCTCTTGTTAAGGGAGGACACTTTCCACATAGGAGCTTCATCTCCTGCTTTTAAGACAAAGAAGGAAGATTGCGCCCTGACCCAGCAACCGGGCAGTAACTACCACCTGTGGCCAATGAGAAGCCGGTGCAACCTCCAACTCCTGTTTCTCTCCCCTGACCTTTCTTCCAAACAACCCCCCCCCCCAAATATCCCCCTAACACCCAAGAAAAGCTGACTTCCCATTGTCTCTTTGGACTTGCCTGTGGTTTGCCAAAGTTTGCTTGTCCGGAACTGTGATTCCTCTGTTATTCCCGAATAAAGTCATGTTGCTTGTAAAATAATCAGCTGTTTTATTTTTAAGGTTGTCATGCTCCATTTTACTTTCCTATGAAACACATTATTAAATGCTTTGTTCCTCTTACTGTTTTACAAATATTAATTTAATGTAAGCTCACAGCAACACTTTGAGTCAGATATGATTGCTATTTTACTTTTTATTGATGAGGAAACTGAGATGAAAAAAAGCTGAGAGACTTGTCCTATATCTGGTAGCTTTTATTGCTAAAGGCAGGTTTCAAACACAGGCAGTCTAGCTCCAGAATGAGGACTCTTGGGGACTACATCGTTTACGTGGCCATAGTGTATGGACTATTCGGATTAGAGAGACATCAAAGGTAAAATACACAGGGATACGTGGGTGGCTCAGGTGGTTAAGTGTCTGACTTTGGCTCAGGTCATGATCTCAGGGTTTGTGAGCTCGAGCCCCGTGTTGGGCTCTGTGCTGCGAGCTCAGAGCCAGGAGCCTGCTTCAGATTCTGACCCCTTGCCTGCTCACACGCTGTCTCTCTCAACAACTACAACAAAAACAACAAAGAGGTAAATTATACAAAGAAACATCTCAGGGGCCCGTAAATGGAGTACTGCTGTTGATAAGCCCATTCTGGTCCTTCCTCCCAATTTTATCTTTCTTGAAAAATTTCCCCATGTAAATGGAACCATGTATCATGCAGTGGGTGAGGTTAAAAATATTCTGCATTTTACTTTTTCCTTCATTTTCTTCATTCAGCCCATCCTTCATTGAGACCTTTCTGCTCGACTTCTAAGATCTATTCTAAACAAGCACCCAGAGAACATACACTGGAGTTTTTAAATTTCAGAACTCAGCAACATTCTCTTTGAAGAGCTAGATAGAATATATTTTTGGCATTGTGAGCATATGGTCTCCGTCACAATGACTCAGTTCTGCCATTGGGAAACAAAAGCAGTCATAGACAATACATAAACAAATGAATGTGGCTGTATTCCACTTAACTTCATAAAAACAGGCAGTAGTTTGCTGATTCCTGTCTTATTCTAAAAATGGTAGGTGTCAAATTATATCCTCCATTAACTTACCTGCTACAGGATACATTATACATAATTGATGCTCAATGCAAAACTTCTGAATAAATGGCTTAAATTATTATATTAATTTCAGTGCAAACTGGAGATGGATATTATTTGGGGCTAATTTGCTAACTATTGGGTTTCAAGGTTTTTCCTCATTTTTTTATTATAAGAAGTATTTCCTCAATCTGTCTGAAAGCATCATACTCTGATATTCATTATTTGGAGTGAATGGAAATTCTTGTACGTTCTAATCTGTAGTATGTTATATATGTTGTTATTTTCAAGACAGTGGCAATATAAAGGGAGAGAACCAACTTTTGGAGGCATATCTCTGTTCCATCTAGAAGCAAATGCTTTCATTTTTCTTCAAAGGGAAATTGGTTCTTAGCCAACTAGTGATAGAAAGTTCCATTGTTCTGTCACAAACTAGAAGTGATTTAATCATTTATTTTGTATTATTATGTGATGGATTCGTGCACTGATATACTGATGTGTGTGGGGGGAGTTGAAGTGGGGGTGGTAGGAATTATTCCTAATACAAGATCATGCTGGACACCCAGTAGACATTTAATCAATCAATAGATTGATTAACATAGTGGTTAAAAAAAAAGAAAGAAAAGGAAAAACAAATACCCCAATTCTTTGGAATCTCTCATCGCTTAACTTGTATTGTACAATTTAACACTTTTGTAGGCTCTCTGGATTAAATTCTATAGTGGTTTTATGTGTAAAAGTTTGTTTATTCAATACTGTTCCTAAAATAATTTTTAGTTGTTGCCCTTAATCCCTCCTGCTCTCATGACTCAAAATACTCCAGTCTGATTGCTGAGTTTGCCTATTTTTCTCTCGGGATTTCTCACACATATTTACACACAAGTGCTAGAATAGGGAAGTCTCAAACTTAATTGGCTGAGAACATGCGAATGATTAAGAAACTCTGGGGGAAGATTCTACAGTTCAGAAGGCTGGTTTACAGCTGTTTGGTGTGTGGAGGGGGGAGTGATAATAGGGATAGATAAAGAAGAAATAATTTAAGTTTGAGTTCAGGGAAATTTGGGAGAGGGCACGAATGGAATGAATATGTAAGACATTGTATGCCAAATATCTCCCTTTCTCCCTTATAATCTCTCTTCAGCAAAATTCAAGTAGCTCTTTGCTTTTAGGGATATGGACTCTTACTACAGTGGGAGCTCTAATGAGATTTGCTTCAAGAGTGATTTAAAGCAAAGAGGGATGGGGCACTTGGGTGACGCTGTTGGTTAAGTGTCTGACTTCCGCTCAGGGCTTGATCACATGGTTTGTGAGTTCGAGCCCCGTGTCGTGTCATGCTATGTGCTGACAGCTCAGAGCCTGGAGCCTGCTTTGGAACCTGTCTCCCTGTCTCACTGTCCTACCCCTGCTTACACTCTGTCTCTCAAAAATTAATAAACATTAAAAAATTTTAAAGAAAAATAAAGCAAAGAGGGAGAGACAGGACATAACCTGGTACTACTTATATCTGAGTTAGACAAATAGGGTAATCCAATAAAGTGAGTATGCCTTAAACCCTAATATTTAAAAATATATACTTGCCTGATTGATACATTTTTAATGATAACTTCTGATATGATGATGTAAATTACAAACCCACAGTCTAGAGAAAATATTTTTGACCAGAAAAATAAAGAGAGTTGTTTAAAAGCATGGTGAAGAGTAGTGAGGCAATCAGAACACACTTGGGTTGAAAATAACAAGTTTGGGGGTGCCTGGATTGCTCAGTTGGTTAAGCATCTGAGTTCTGCTCAGGTTATAATTTTGTGGTTTCCGAGTTCAAGCCCCACTTAGGGTGAGCTTGAGCCCTGCTTCGGATGAGCCCCACTTCTCTCTCGCTCTCCCTCCCCACCCCCCTTTCTCTCTGCCCCTTGTTGGATTCTTCCTCTCTTTCCCTCTCTTTGCTCCTTGCTCACTTGCACCCTCGTGCTCTCGAAAAAAAAAAAAAAAAGAAAGAAAGAAAAAATAGCAAGCTGTCCTACTATCAAAACAAGTTTATGAATTTATGTACAGTAAAATTTACTTTTTGATGTATAATCATATGAATTTTGGAAAGTGAATACAGTCCTGTAACTATCACCATGATCAAGATGAAGACCAGGGTCACCACTCTCCAACCTCCCGTCCTGCAGCTCCTGTGTAGTAAGAACATCTCCCAGTCTTGATCTCTGGCAACCTCTGAGCTGGTCTCTGAACTTTTACTTTGCTTTTTCCAGAATGTTGTACATATATGGCATTGCCTTTTGAGGCTTGCTTCTCTCCTTGTAGCATAATGCAAGTGAGATTCATCCATAGCATTGCATGTACCAAAAATTAATCCAATCTTTTTATTGCTGAGAAGTGTTCTACTTCTGGATATATTATGACTTTTTTTTTTTTATCTAGTTACCAGTTGAGAAACATTTTGGTTGCTTCTAGTTTCTGGCAATTATAAGAGACTCTAAAGATGATGAATAAAGATACCATAAACATTTGCTTTCAGTTTTTGTGTGAACATAAGTTGTCAATTCTCTTGGGTAAATACCTCAGCATGGAAATGCTGGGTCATATGGTGGGTATAAGTTTTATTTTAGGAGAAACTGCAAAACTGTTTTCCAGAGTGGCTGTACCATATTGCGGTCCTATCAGTATGTATGATTGTTCTGGTTGCTCAATTTCTTCATCAGCACTTGGTATTGTTATTATTGCTTTATTTTTGTCTTTCTGGTTACGTATGTCATTGTATTTCGTTGTGATTTTAATTTATACACCACATGGAAATGATATTGTTGATTTGTTTCACATAAGTATATGCCATTTGTATTATATAGTATATAGGCTGTATGTTGTTCTAACAAACTACCATAATTTAAGTGGCTTAGAAACCAGCATAAATTTATTACCTCAGAGTTCTGGAGGTTCTATAGCCTGCTGCATTCCTTGGCTTGTGACCTCTTCCTCTACCTTCAAAGCCAGCAATTTAAATCTCTCTTTGATGGCCTTTCAGACTTATATCTTCAATCTCTGAATTCGCTTAGCATTATTCTCTCTAGCTTCACCCATCTTGCTACAAATGGTAAGGTTTCATCCTATTTTATGGCTGAATAATATTGCATTCCATATCTTGTTTATCCATTGTAGATGCATTTCAAATTTTATTTCTTCCTAAGTAAACAGACCTTTTAAAAATCATTAAGCAATGTCTCTGGCAATTTTCCCTGTTAAGAAGGTAGTTTGATATGAAATCTGGCTATTACAGCTTACTTTGGCTTAGTATTTGGTTGGCATCTCTTTCTATTGCTTTGCTATTTGTATCAGTATATTTAAAGCAATGAATGACCCAAACTGTTTGGATTTTTGCCAATTATTTCATTTCTTTTTCTTTGTTCCTATGGTTTTACTTCTGTCTCCCCTTTTCCTACCTTCTTTGGGGTTATTTTAATATTTCTTTCCAACTTCTTTAATGAATTTTTTACTATATCTCCTGGTATTATTTTTTAGAAGTTATCCTAAGGACTAAAATATACATAACTTAATTTTCACTCTATACTTAGATTTAATATTTTATCACCTCAAAGAAAATGTAGGAGCCTTGTAATATGCTCCTTTAATTTCCTTGTTTTATGTTGTAGTTGTAATAAGTAATACATCTGTGTTCTTTGAACTACGTGCCAGACAAAATATAGCAAAATAATACTTTTAATAGTCATTCATATTTTAAAATAATAAAAAAAAGAATCAAATCACCACATTTGCCCATATCTTTACCATTTCTTTTTGTTCTTCATTTTTGAAATTTCAAGTTTCCCTCTGGTGCCATTTCCTTTTTGAATTTCATTTGGAATAAGTTTTATAGCAACACATTCTCTTAGTTTTCCTTCATTTGGATTTTCTGTCTTTATTCCACAAAAAATATTTTTATTGAACAGAATTTTAGATTGACAGATTTTTTTTTTTTTTTTTGCACTGTAAAGGTATTGTTCCACTATCTTTTGGCCTTCTTGGCTTCTGATGAGACACCCACAGACATTTGAATCATTGTTCCTATAATGTAGTGTATTATTTCTATATGTGTATGTATATAGAAAAATCCTTAATTTTCAATGGCTTAATTATGATGTATTTTATCATGTTTTCTTTGAGTCTATCTTGTTTAGCATTTACTGGCCTTTATAAACCTATGCATTTATATCTTTCACCAAATTTGGGAAATTTTCAGCCATTATTAATGCAAATACACATACATTTTATTTGTATCAATCTCTTCTTGGGAGGGGCTGTGGCAATATGAATATTAGGCCTTTCAATATTTCTCACAGGTTCCTGAGGCTGTGTTCTCATTACATATAAATATTTTTTCTTATTAATTTTTAGATCAGAATATTTCCATGGCTCTATCTTCAAGGACACTGATTCTTTTTTCTGACCTCTTCATTATTCTATTGATCTCATTCAGTGTAATTTTAAAGCTTCAGATATTTTATTTTTCAGTTCTAAATTTTCTATTTGTCTCCTTTTTATAGCTTTTATTTCTCTATTGAGAACTTATGTCATTTCTAGAGAGTTTATTTTTATCACATAGATTATGCTTACAGTAGCTGATTTAAAGATTTGTCTAGATCATCTAAAGGTTGGCATCGGTTCTTTAACTTGTTTAATTTGTCACCCATTCCTCAGTCTTTGTATACTAATTCATTCTGGATTATATCCTAGACATTTTGAATATTTCCCGTTAAGTTCTGAGCCCTATTAAAATCCTCTGGAAAAAAATGTCTTTTGTTTGTTTTTCAGTGAAGTTAGATTCAAATAGGAAGTTCTATTTAATTCAACATTAGTTTAGTTTTCAAATTCTTTTTTTAAATGTTTATTTTTTACAGGGGAGGTGCAGAGAGAGAGGGACATACAGAATCTGAAGCAGGCTCCAGGCTCCGTTCTGTCAGCACAGAGCCTGATGCAGAGATTGAACTCAGGACCCATGAAATCATGACCTGAGCCAAAGTCAGTTTCTAAACCAACTAAGCTACCCAGGTGCCCCTCAAATTCTTTTTTGCGATGTTTCACAAAGGTGTGCTGCCTCTGAGTGTGCTCCTTAGGTCTAACTTTGGAAAGTGGGTGTTGATTTATATAGATATTTAATTCTCACAGTCTTTGCTGTGTTGCTTTGTGTCAATTCCATGCACATCCTGTTCTGGGATGAGAGCCTGGGACTTGTGTCAGTTCATGCACAGAATAAAGTGATCTGCTTTTCAACTTTCTCCTTTGCTGAATCTACCTCCCACTTACCAGCATTCATGGCATCTCCTTTCCCAGTTTTGCTGGTCAGAAAAGTGGTTTTCCTCTAGTGTTAGCCTCCTGCTCTGTTATACAGATTGTCGTGACTGTGGTAGTCCTGAGGGAGAAGTGGCAAGAGAAGAAAAGGATAAAAATAACAGATTTCATTCACACTCTTTATTTTAAATGTTTTTATTTATTTCTGAGAGAGAGAGAGACAGAGTGTGAGTAGGGGAGGGGCAGGGAGAGAGAGACACAGAATTTAAAGCAGGCTCTAGGCTCTGATCTGTGAGCACAGAGCCTGATGTGGAGCTTGAACCCACGAACCATGAGATAATGACCTGAGCTAAATTCGGCCACTTAACTGACTGAATTCCTATTTTCTGAATTCCTCTGGATAAACATTTTCTTTTTCTTTCTTTTGGGGTTTAAGATGCCCATACTGATGCTGCAGGACTGAAGCTGGATAGCTGGGACTGCTCATGGGCAGGGCATTGAGAGAGGGGGGGAAAAAAAGAGAAACAAATGACCTTTTTTTGCACAGTCTTCAGCTAACAGTTTTTATTTTAATTCCAGTTAGTTAACATACAGCATTGTATTTGTTTCAGGTATACAATATAGTGATTCAACAATTCTATGCATCAGATAGTTAATTTTTAAATTCTGTCTGGGGTTTTTAATTGTAATCAGTTGGAATATTAGACTGAGGACACTTAATCCATCTTGGACTCCATTTAATGTGGTTACGAATATGTTGATCATGCTTTCCTCATTTTCTTCTTAGAGAGGTAGGAGAGTGGGGTGGATATAAATTGGTCCTAGAACCAGAAAACCTTGCTTTGACTTATGGTGCCATTGGTTACTGTAGGACTAAGCCTTTTTAAACTTTGTGAACTGTAGTCGCTTGTTCATAGCTATTTGAGGACTAAATAAGGTAACATATGATTAGAACAGTAACTGACACTAGGGCCATGATGTTGCAAGATGAATTCTAAAGGGCGCCATTTACAGTGTGGACGATCACAGTGAATGGCAAGCATGAAGGGGCACTGTGTGGTGGGGGCGCCTGAGTCAGCTGTCACCTCTTCTTTTTCTTCTTCTTCTTCTTCCTCCTCCTCCTCCTCATCACCATCCATCTTCTCTTAATTCTTGTGTTGTTTTACACTTCAAATTGAAAATGAAACCTATCCTTATTTATATTCTTAAACAGCCGTCCTTTCAAGTGGAAGATAGAGATTGAATAGATATAGTTGAAGAGATCATTTTCAATGTACCATCTACTCTTGTCTTGAACAAAAAAAAATACATAAACATTCTTCAGAGAGATTAACACTACTTACAAATGTATGTTCAACTGGTTCAATAACCAGCAAAGAAGAAAGATGATCTGGTTCTCTTCTTGATCGGAGGCTTCCTGCCCTGTTGTTGAGGCTCCGGGCATTCTTCAGAAAGATGCTTCTATAGCCTGCTGCATCTCATTGTTGATTCTTTTCTCTTCCTAATGTGACTTATCACCAATCTTCCATACACTTGAGCTGAGTCTCTTAGGAGGATCTAAATGCAGTTTTCCCCCAGGAGAATTTTATACCCAAAACATAATTACACATTGATCTGGTCACAAATCCTTATGTCAGTACTCATTTCCATCCCAGATTCTTTGAAAACCCAAGAGAATATCACAGAGTTATAAAATACAATGTTGATTTCTATTGGGAGTTTTTCTTAGATTAGAGAATGTAGGAATTTTAAATGTCTAATTTGAAAGATGTTTTAAATTTTTTGATCTTCAGGAAATGTTTGTGTACCTATGCATACCTCATTGTCTTTTAATGATTTCCTCCTTGAATGCTCCAAAATAGTATTATGGCTATGAATGCAAGTTTAAAAATCCTGTATTTGAATTAAAAAAAAATTTTTTTTTAGTTTATTTTTGAGAGAGAGAGACAGGAGTACAAGCAGGGAAAGGGCAGAGAGAGAAGAAGACACAGATCTGAAGCAGGCTCCAGGCTCTGAGCTGTCAGCACAAAGCCTGATGTGGGGCTTGAACCTACAAACTGTGAGATCATGACCTGAGCCAAAGTCGGAGGCTTAACTAACTGAACCACCCAGGCGCCCTTGGATTTGAATTCTTATGCTGCCAATTACTAGGCATGACTTACCCTTTTTTGCATCCCAGTTGGCTCATCCATAAAATCGGATGATACATTACTTTCCTCATAAGGTAGTTATGTTAATAACATAATTTATTCATAGGGCCCAGTATAGCCTCCATTGTGTAAATATATGTGACTTTACTTCTATTTTACAGATGAGGAAACTAAAGTACAGGGTGAAAAAACAGTTAATCCCTATGTTGTAGGGTCTCTTCCATCCACCTATTCATAAGTTTCAACTAAATGTTAGTAAAATTTTCACCTTATTATGGCATTTTGATCTTAGTAATTTTTAGGAAGGCAGAAGATAGACAAAGTGCCACCATATTAATTATTAATGTACTCAACCTCTCCCTTCCATGTGTCTTTAAAAAAAGATGGATACTGGATAAAGAAAAAAAAGGGGGTACCAAAATATTTGAAGAAAGTAGTGTTTTCAGGGGCAACTGGGTGACTCAGTCAGTTAAGCTCCGACTGGCTCAGGTCATAATTTCATGGATTGTGTGTTTGAGCCCTCTATTGGATTGTCTACTCTCAGCATAGAGCCCGGTGTGGGGCTCAGACTCACGAACCATGAGTTCATGACCTGAGCCGAAATCAGGAGTCACATGCTTAACTGACTGAGCCACGCAGGCTCCCCTAAAATGTTATGTGGGAAGAAATTGGATCTGAACATAAATAATTAGTTTTTTGTACTAATAATATATAAATATTAGTTATTTGTAAAGTCACTGTAAACTTTTGTGATGTCTTTTGTTAGCAAAACATATAAGTGATGTTTTTAACAAAAATTACGTTTCCTGAGATTTATTAGTGCAATATTTGCAATTCTGGTTAGAATGTTTAGTTAGCTAGAGGATACTCAGTAAAATAAGTACCATACAGAAAGCATTCACCATTTCCCTGATGGATCATGCTATTTAGGATCTTATTCTCATCTCTTTTTTTTTTTTTCATTTTTTTAATGTTTATTTATATTTGATGCAGAAAGAGAGAGATTGAGAGCAAACAGGGGAGGGACAGAGAGAGAGGGAGACACAGAATCTGAAGCAGGTTTCAAGCTTTGAGCTATTAGCACAGAGCTGGATGCCAGGCTTGAACCCATGAACTGTCAGATCATGACCTGAACCAAAGTCGGAAGCTTGCCAATTGAGCCACCAGGTGCCCCAGGATCTTATTTTCATCTCTTAAAGGCATCCTGTATATAGGTTCTATTTCTTTTTTCTTCTTGGGCATAGCCTTTGCTGGAAACATGGTCAAGGGACAGAAAACCGTGAATGCAGCACAATCACTTGAACTTCTGCTCCTGAACTACTGCCCTTCCCCTCCTCCCATACCAAGCATGTAAGCAGACCTGAGTGAGGCTGCTGGAAGGAAATTGCTCTCTTTCTTATCTTGAGACATTTCTATGCTTGTTAACATTTTACAGAAAGTCCTGAGAATCTTAGACTTTATTACTCTTACTTTTAACCTATTGGTTATTTGTGTTAAACAAAAATGCCTGATCTTTTACTGAGATGTCATTTTTCAGACTGGGAAGGCTTTCATTATTGTCAGGTGCTGTTGACTTAATCAATTGAGTCCTAGGAACTCTTGAAATTTTAGCCAACTACATAGTATTAGTTTGTGTTAGTTGTGAGCCATGAACTGTATCAAGTACCTTGTGGGCTCATTTGTTCTCAAAATATACCTGTGAGGAGTTATTATTATTCCCATGTAGAGGTGAGGAAACCACTGCAAGAACGGTTAAGTCACTGAGGACACCCAGCTTAAGTTAGCCCAATGCAACCAGCTGAACTTTGATGCCTGTGTCACTCTGAAGCCTGTGCTTTAATGTGCAAGGCTGTTTTTCAGCCGAGTCACCTCCATCCCTGCTTCCAGTTAGTTTGTTAACTCAGGTGAAGAATACACATTATGAGTCACCTTTCGGGCCTCATGTATCTGACCTAAGAACGCTGCGATAGAGTGGGTGGACGTGTGACATTGCTTTATGTTTTTCTTTCTATGAAATTTTCCTATTTATGTCTATAAATAACCTTGGAACAGACTCTGTATGCATAAAACATTTAATGAATAATTGATACGATATGCAGGTAAATCCCAGTGCTCCCTAAGGGCTAAGAGTATTTCAGTTATTTTTGAGAGTCTGAGGAAAATTAATTTTTCGATGAAAATTCCCTGATCCAGGCACATGCATACCAATCATTGGCAGTGTTAGAATCCCATGCCAATGGCTGACAATGGACTTCTTTGGTGGGACTGTTACACTCCGCCTGCCCCGAAGATTACACAGCGAGTCCAACATACCTAAATGTAATTCTGGTTGGTGCCATTCAGCACTCCTTTAAATTTACAAATCATGAGATGGTCAGTGCCCAGTTATGAGCGTGGCGGTTTCTTCACCGTCTGGCGTCCTTTGCGGGCGCTGTTTTTAGGCCTGGTAGGACTGAGCCAGGGGCTGATAGCCTGACAGGACCTGTGTGTGCATGCATGCGTGGCGTGCATGCGCGTGTAACTTTAACCATGTTGTTCAAGGACTTGGAAATGATCTGCTAGTGTATATTACAGAGACCAGTCAGTGTTGTGTTTGATCAGGAACCCATTGGATTTAGCTTTAAACCTGCGAAACAAAATAAAAGGCAAAGTAAAATGCTTTTTGCCCAGATGAAGTGTTGAATTTCGAAAGGGATTTTAGAGCAAGGGTTTTGCATAATATTGATTAATCATCTTCTATTGTGGTGTTCTTCTCACAAAATATATAAAATAACAGACATAGACTCCATTCAGGGACACAACTTTCTAAAGACACAGACATATTTATTTGCCAACTTATTCAATCATTCATTTCATCCTTCAGCTATATTTTGAGCTGAAATTAGATAACAGGGTGCTAGTTACCAGTGATAAAAAGATAAATAAGACAAGATACTAGACTTTGAAGAGATTATGATTTCACAGGAGACCAGACATATAAGGAAACAATTACAAGGGGGTGTGATCAGTTACAATGCCTGTCTGTACAAGGTACATATGGCAACGTTTTCCCCCATCAGTATGAATATTTCATAAATATCATTTTCAGTGGTGGCATAATACACTGTTAAGTAAATATTTCCTTGTATACCTGACCAATTTTTAAACTTTTGGAAATTTATGTTTATACTCTAATAGTTTACTCTAACAAATGGTGCTCCAGTGAACATTTTTATGTTTCTTATTTTCCCTGCAGTTTCCTTTGCATAGATAATTGGCAAAGTTCTGCTCAGTCTGTGGGTATCAACATTTTAAGACTCATGATTCATATCTTAAATTGTTTTAAATGTTATAAATTTATCCCCCTCTATAAATATGTGAATCTGTCCATTTTACTGAATCCTTGACAGCATAGTATCAATTCAATTGTATATATGCTGCATATTATTTTATAATTTGGAAAAATCCTCGAAAATTATATATAAAAATAGTATTTCATTTAGGTCTCTATATATGGGATTATTAGAATTTTCACAGTTTTTGTTATCTAGCTACAATTTCTTTTTGCTGAATAGTCTATGAGTTCTATGCTATAGCAAAAAGAACTGGCTAATTAAAGCACTGTTAATTTATTAAAGCACTGGTAATATTCTTATTGATTGCATGAATTCTTTACAGATTAGCAATATTAAACTTTGACCATCATATGTTCTTCAAATGTGTTTTTATTTTCTATGAGCCCCCACAAACAAAACCACACAAAACAAAATATTTATTTCATCCCTAAACTGTGCCAAGAATACAAAGAAAAAATAAGGCACATATCAATGCATAGTCCTGTTGGGGGAGGGCAACCTCGTCACTAACCACATTGAAATGTGTTATGCATTCGTGAGAAAATTATGAACACAGTGTTCTGAAGGCGCAAAGGAAGGATCACACTGGAGTGTGTTGAAAATATGCTTTTTGTACTCAATATTCATTATGTTTGGCTCAAGTATTCCCCATATCTGGATGATGTCCTTCGTGTTTGTAAGTGTGAAATTCTTTGAACATTTTTAAGTTTATTTGTTTATTTTGAGAGAGAGAGAGTGCGTGCAAGTAGGGGAGGAGCAGAGGGAGAGAGAGTGAGAGAGAGAAAGAATCCCAAGAGCGCTCCACAAGGTCAGCACAGAGCTTGATGCGAGGCTCAAACTCATGTACTACAAGATCATGAGCTGAACTGAAGTTGGACGCCTAATGGACTGAGTCACCCAGGAGCCCCCATAAATGTGAAATTCTAAAGAGGGTTCCTCATGTTTGAATAAAGCTCAGTTTTTGTCTATTCAACATATGAATCCTCTTTTGTGTTTCGAGAATCCCCTCTCTCTCTTTTTTTTTTAATTTATTGATTTTGAGAGAGAGAGAGACAGTGCAAGTGGGGAAGGGGTGCAGAGAGAGAGAGAGAGAGAGAGAGAGAGAGAGAGAGAGAGAACGAGTTCCAAGCAGGTTCCACATTGCCAGCACAGCCTCTGGGTTCAAACATACAAAACTGTGAGATCATGACCTGAGCTGAAACCAAGAGTTGGACACGCAAGTGCCTAAGCCACCCAGGAGCCTTGAGAATCCCCCTATTTTTAAGTTAGGGGTTAGGTAGGGAAGGAAGTGTATACTTCCCTTTCAATAACTTCTCCATCTTAATTGACACCTGAGTTGTGGCTTGTGACCCAAGCATGGCCCCTCTGGCTCCTCCTCCCAGGAATCTGGGCTAGGGGAGAAATTCTTTGGGCAACAAGACAGCAGTGGCCTCATGGCACCCTCAGAACAGGGAGCATTGTCTACATCCGCTGAAAGCCATGTGGTAAAACCCTGGGATCAGTGGTAGCAGCAGATTCTGTGACATCATTTGATGCCACATGTCATGGCTTTTTCTTTCTTTACCCTTTTTCTCATCCAGGTCCTTTTGGTAACTCTATAAAGTGCCCAGTAGCCTTTACCTGAGTTTCTTTTTCTTTTTTTAAATGTGAATCATCATGTATTGATTTTTGTTGCTTGCAGTTAAGCTTCTTGCCCAGTACAGCTATTTCTGCTAGCTTACTATAGATATGAAGCAGATATGACTCAAAAAGACTTGCCCAATTTAGAGGCTCACTGGCTTGCTCAGACCTGTTTTCCACAGATGGCAGGTGAGGTCTAGAGAAAACTAGCTGGTAACCCAAAGCTCTCTGGCAGCTACATGGTGGCCAGGATAGGACTAGAGCCCTTGTCTTTTAATGGCAGATATTTTCCTCTTGACGGTTTTCCTCAGTCTGGCCCGCCAGTTTCCATATTTCTTTTGACTGGTCCCTATTTGCCGAAGTCACATCAATGAGACCACGTGCTTTTTAGGGACAGAACCTTTGTCCTCTCCCAACCCCTATGGTCCTACATAGGTAGGAAACACAAAGGTACCTTACTAGGCACCTGTGGGACTGAAGCAAAACTCAATAGAATGGGTGAAAAAATAAGGATGGCCAAAATAAATTCAAGGATACACACACACGCACGCACGCACGCATGCATGTGAGAGAGATTCTCTCGTCCTTTTTCCCCATCTCTTTCTCTGTCCCCATATATAAATATACTCTATTATTTATCAATCTATATGGCAGACATAATTATGTCTTATATATAAAGTATCTGATAATTGATTTGACTTTTTTTCTCTGAATTAATAAACTTCATGCTGGTTAGTTCATTATAAAGTAGTGAGGTTGGCAAATTCCTTTATACTTTCTTTTTAAAAAATCATTAAAAAATGATTTGTGATGCCTTTAAGAAAAAATAATAAATCAGGTTTTTAATCATGCTATAGGATTGATACATTCAACATTTCTGTCCAAAAGTAACATTAGCTCAATCTGACTAACCATTTGGGTAATAACTCAAACTGAGAAGGAGTACTAAGGTTAATTACATACTTTTTCTCCAGCTCTATAAATTGCTTCATTCATTTAAATTTTGCATCCCTAGGTGAGCTTCCAGCGATTTGAATCCCATGGTCTCCTACTGTGTGTCAGAAATTGCTCATATTTCTTGGACTTCCCCTAGAGACGCCAGCCCAGGATTTAAGCCAGGTAGGCACCCCAAGACACTGTGAGTACATCCTTGATTAATACTAAAGCTAAAAGCACTTGCGAATGCCTTTCTCAAATACAGTCCTTTCTGGGCATGTGTCCTTTTGTGGTTATGAAAATGCTTAGATCATTTTTATTATAGATTTCAGTATTTCTATTATCTGAAACATCAAATATGATCTGATGGTTGGTTTGAGGTATATGCAAATTTCCTTATTCCGAAATTAAACATTTTTATTCTGTTACTTTTTATAGCTTTCATATACAGAATATACTCACACAGAATTCTAAGAATATATATGCACCCAAATCTTCTTTACATTTATCCTGAGATCCACAACCTAAGTAGTTATTAGTTTAAGTCTGAAGCAGAAGCAAGTTCATTTGAATGAGCTTGAGTGTTGTTTCTTCTTATGAAATTTCAATATACAGAGGAAATACAAGAGTTTTGCTTATTAATGACTGTGAATGGTCCCTAGGTGCACAGTGTTTATAAGAACAATCATGGTCTTGTTGTGAAGTGGAAACAGAAGATTATCCTTTCGCATGTAAATTGGCATTTTCTGCTTGGACATAGGCAGTCTGCAACTGCCAGCGTTCTGCAGTTTGTACTCTTCCCAGGTCATCACATCATGACTCAGTAGGTTGCCAGGCAGTGTGCACACCAGACTTGAGGCCGGTTGTATCCTGGCCATGCATGTGACGATCCTTCTCCCTGTTCAGTTCACAAATAGCTAGCTGCTAAAAGCCAAGGGTAACAGGAGATGAACTCAGTGGTTCTTTCACTCTTGTCTGTTAGGTCAGAAGGAATAGTTCGGTGTGTTCAGATGAACTATATAAAATGGAAGGGGGAGAAGGGAAAAACACATCCAAGTTGTCAGTCCAATAAAAGGCACCTTTATATGATATTGTGCTGATAATAAAATGCCCAAATGTATATTGAACAGAGGCAGCTTAATGAGATAAACACCTGGCTTCCGAAGCTGGCCACTCTGAAGGAATCAGTACTTGGCTGGTTATATAAATTAGGCACGGGGTTGTGGCTAGGAGTACAGGGTTAGGTGTCAGACTCCCTGGGATGGAATCCTTTGCTCCACCATTTACTTTTCTGTGACCTTGGGCAAATTATTGAAGCACTCCGCCTCCCTCTAAGTCATTATGTGACTCTTATAAATATTGTACCTAACATACAGACTGGTTGTAAAATTTAGATAATGGTAATCCATGTCAGTCTTCTGAAAAGAACCTTGTTCAATAAATGCTGGATATGGGGCACTTGGGTGGCTCAGTCCGTTGAGCGTCTGACTCTTGGTTTCAGCTCAGGGCCTGATCTCACGGCTTCTTGAGTTCCAACTCTGCACTGGGAGCACAGAACCTGCTTGGGATTCTCTCTCTCTCTCCTCTCTCCCTGTCCCTCCCCTCTTGTGCTATCTCTGTCTCTCTCAAAATAAATAAAGAAGAAGAAGAAGAAGGAAGGGGAAGGGGAACAGGAAGGGGAGCCGCCTGGGTGGCTAAGTCAGTTAAACGTCTGATTTCAGCTTGGGTCATGATCTCATGGTTCATGAGTTGGAGACCCAAGTCAGGCTCTGTGCTGACAGCTCAGAGCCTGAACTCTGCTCCCAGATCTGTGTCTCCCTCTCTCTCTGCCTCTCCTCCACTCCTGCTCTCTCTCTCCCTCTCTAAAAAATAAACATTAAAAAATTAAAAAGATCAAGGGAGACTACTGAATACTGAAAATGAACCATGGACTGAAGGGGGAGAGGGAGGGAGGGAGGGGGTGGTGGTCATGGTGGGGGCACTTGTGGGGAGGAACACTGGGTGTTATATGGAAACCAATTTGACAATAAACTATGAAAAAAATTAAAAGATAAAATAAAATAATGCTGGTTATTATGATCTTTATTGGAAGATAATACAAAATATAATCACTAGATGGAACTATATAAACTCCTTAAATTCTCTTAAAATAATTGGATAATTGAAATAAATAAAGCTAGAGATGGAAGCAACAGAGCTGTGATTAAACTTCATCTTTCCTTCTTACACGGTGTATTAGAAAGAGAATGGAACTGCTTTGAATCCTGATTTCTTGGCCTATTTACTTATGAACTGTGTGAATGAGACTAAGTTACTTGACCTTTCTTAGTATCAGTTTCCTCAGTTAACTATAGTTATGATTCTACTTTTCTCAGTATGGTAATGCCAAGTCCAATTTAGGGAGCATATTAAGTGTTTATAGAACAGAATGGCAACTGAGCAGATGTTTGCTTTTTTCTCTGTTGATCAAAAACAATACAATTTGACGAGTTTAGCACAATAAATATCACAGTTCTGCACCTTAAAAAAGCAGTCAGGGTGCTTGCGTGGCTCAGTCAATTAAATGTCTGACTTGCTCAGCTCAGGTCTTGATCTCAGGGTCCTGAGTTCAAGCCCTGCGTTGAGCTCCACATTGGGCGGGGAGTCTACTTAAAAACAATTTTTTTTAAATACCTTAAAAACTTAGTTAGATGTTTGTTAAATAAAAATTCTCAGTGTGCATGATAAATGTAAAAAAAAATGGAGGAGAAGAGATGCAGGAATTACCTAAAATTCTAATATTTAAAGACAATCACTTCTGACACTTTGGAAAACAATATTTTCCCAGATATTCTACCTGTCTATAAATATTTATATGCATGGATTGTTATAGAAATGGGTTCGTAAAATACCTGTTTTTCTGTAACTTGATCCCCTGCCTTGAATATATTGTGGATATCCTTTGAATCAATACATACAGCTATACTTTATTTTTAATGACTGCATAGGATTGCATTTTAAATTTCTTACAGAATTGACTTGATCAGCATAAAATTGATTATTTAGGTTATTTCCAATTTAATAACAGCACTACAACCCAGCATGCATATGTATCACAGTTGCACAAGTATCTTTTTGTGCTTGAGCAGTTTCCTCCATGTGAGTTCCAACCGTAGAGTTGCTACAAGGTAGACACAGTTTCCGTTTTGATGTAATTTCTTATCCTAATTCCTTATATTGCTTGCATACTTACTGAGAGCAAATGTCATTATTTTATACATTTTTTTTTCTTTATATCACAGGGAGGAATTAAAGGGCCTAGGGAGGGTTGAATGGGCTGAGGCATCAGGCTCTGCCTGTGGTTAGTGTTCGCAGCAAGGTGGTGAAGAACTGAACGTGCTGTTGCGTAAGAGAACCTCACAGAGAGCAAGTCTGGTCCAGGGCAGCCGATGACAAACGACGTAGCCTCTGTCCTGTGCAGATGTTCAGGACAAGGGGGTGGTACATAGAAAGGAAAAGAAGGTAACATCAACAAAAAAGCCAGTTAAATGTTCTCAAAATGTTTTCAGAGTTCCCAAAGCAACTTCAGTCTTTTTCAAAAACAACCTGAAATAAATCCCCAGAAAATGCCTTCTAGATTTCATGGTTTTATCAAGGTGCTTCTTAACACCTTAACACCTTTCTATCTCAGGAAACAATGTCAAGGATTGTGAATCGTACACATTTTAGCTCATAGGCTAAAACTGTGTATATATTAAATAATGAGTTATGATTTCCCTAGCCTTGATTATGTAGCAGCAGTGTGATTAATTCAGTGTTCTCAATAACTCTAAAACAAGCTTAAATTTTTATTCTCATCTTACAGATAAAACAATTGAGTCTCCATGCTTCGGATTCTGTGTCTCCCTTGCTCTTGGGTACCACCTCCCCCCACTTGTGCTTGCTCTCTCTCAAAAAAAATTTTTTTTTAATTTTTATATAATATAAAATAAAATAATTGAGGCTTTGGGGAGTTAGAGTCACTTGATCAGAAACACAGTAAATGGTACAGGCACATTTTCATAGCACACAATATTTTCAATAAATTCCATTTTTCAGATTATATTAAATTGTATGATTTTATTTATTTGACTGTTTATAAAAAAATTATAATATAGGGATTCCTGGGTGGCTCAGTCAGTTAAGCCTCTGACTTAGGCTCAGGTCATAATCTCACAGTTTGTGAGTTCAAGCCCCATATCGGACTGCTGACAGATCAGAGCCTGGAGTCTGCTTCGGATTCTGTGTCTCCTTCTCTCTACCCCTCCCCCAGTCATACTCTGTCTCTCTCTCTCTCAAAAAAAGTAAACATTAAAAAAATTTTCTCAAAAAGTTTATATTATAGAAGTAGCAGGGTTGATTAAATGTGATATTTCTAACAATTTCGATTTGAAATTTTGCTATAAGGCTTTGATATAGAATGTAAATATTTCTATGTAATGTTTTAAGGCAAAAGCAGATTCAACTGAAATTATTAGGACTTATTTCTTCTTTTTCAGATGTAACCCATTGTATGTAAAAACATACAGGGAGTCACATTCATGTGTGTGCATGTGTTTATGTGAATAGATGAATGTGTAAATTTGTGGGTATACACACATGTGCACACATAGACATAAATTATATCATTTCAGGAAATAATCCTATCTTATATTTTTTGTGTGATAGAATTGTAACTAGCTTTCTAGGCTCTATGTTTGGTAACGATAGGAATAAAAAAATAGTTGTTGAATAAATATATTGAAGTAAGCTGTGCAGCAAGCCAAAAGATAAGTTGTAAGAGTTGTCATATATTCTCTATTAAGCTAAAGTTTAATGTTTAGCTTGACATATTCACTTTATAATTGTCCATGTCATATCCAAAAAGTGTCTAATCTATAGTATATGGAGTTGGAAATCCCAAATGAAGCATTCTGCAAAATAAATCTCTATAAGTCATCTGCAAATAATTTAAAAATAAGTTTGATTTGGATATAAGCACATATTGAATTGATATCAAAATCATGATATTCATTTATTTCTTGTCACTGATGTACATATACTTCCTGAAACTTGTGTGTACCCATATGCGAGGCAATGTAGCAGGGGAGATGTGTGCTCCAGAGTTAGACCACCTGGGTTCAAGTCCTAGTCCAGTTGTTTGGGCAGATTAGTTCACCTCTCCACAACCCCAGTCATCTTTAAGATTGGGGATAATAATAGCAGTTGCTTGATAAGGTTACTGTGAAGGTAAGTTAGTTGATATAGTAAAACACCTAGAACAGGGCTTGACCCAAAGGGTCTGTAAAGATTAGTATCCTTAAAAGCCCCTTTCCATCTTTCCTCCTTTCCACACCCTGTAAACCATCAGTATTTAGTCTGTGAAACACTTTCATAGCTCCATTTTTCCTTCTTCTGCACACTAATAGAAATTTTATTCAACTTTATTATATAAAGTATTTTTGTATGATAATTACAGAAAGAAAACATGACTTGGAGCAAAGTGTAGGAGCTTCAGAATCAGAGAGTTGGGTCAAAATCTGGATGATCACTTAATTATTCTGTGCTTTGGGACAATTACTAAATATAAAGTCTAAGAAAGATAATTGTCCCTGTGCATTATCCAGATGTGGTGACTAAAAAATGGTAGGTGCTCACAAATAAAATTGTTTTCTCTAATAAATGTGAAATTCTAAATGGCTAGCCCATGTTTTTTTATCTGTAAGTCTGATTGGAGGTCAGCTCAGGACCACACGTGGGTTCAATCTTACTTAGTTATATTGTGATTTAAACCAAATTGACACATTCATCCAGGTTAGATGGCATTGAGCAGTGCTGGATTCTGGGGCTCAAATGATATCATTGGTTCAATGCCTTGCTTTGATTCCCTCTGGATTGGCTCTATTTTAAGGAAGGCACTCTTTTCTTTATAGTGAGACAATTGCTAGCAAATCTAGACTCCTATTTGTCCCTGTTAACAATCAGAATGGAAATAAAATGCCTCTTTTTCAATAAGGCCAACCAATGTCCAGGCTGGCGTACCATTGGTTACGACTTTTCCTAAGGCCGGAAAGTTCTGGTCTATAGTGAGTAGCAGTTTCTCTCAAGGACAGTGGTGGTGCTCCACCCACAAGTAGGAGAGGATGCTGACAGCCTTCACTACAGATGATGAAGGGCCTCTACTGAGCACTAAAACCTACCACATAGTTGACTGCCTCCTCTCCTTGTGCTTCTATACAATTCCATATTTCATCGTACTGTCATCAGAGAAAATCTCCCTCACACCCTCCTGGCCATGGACCCAGACACTGAGAAGTTCAGATTACAGAGCTGAAGTTCCATTTGTGCTGTAGAGGGTTCCTGGATAGCAAGTCAACGAAAGCGTTGGAGGAATGGCTGCCATAGCCAGAGTTGATGTAAACTTCAAAGAATATTCCAAGTGTGCCATTTTCACATAAGCTAATATGATTCAAAGACCAAAGTAGTTGAAAAGTGTTCAATGAAAAAGATATTTATATTACAGGTTGTTATAATTAGTGGTTCATAAAGAGGTTTTACTTATTCAACAAAAATTTGAGTACTTGTCATCTGTTGGACCCTGTTCCTTTTTGTACTACCCATCTGCATTACTATTTCTTGTTCTTTTGGTCAAAGCACTTTTGATAATTCTTTATACGCTTATTTGTATGTTTATTTATGATTTGTTTACTCGAGGGCAAAGGACATATCTGCTTGTTCTTCAGTTTACAAGATGGTTTCTCAACCTTGGTATTATTGACATTTGGAGCCAAGTCAGTCTTTGCCTTGTGCATTGTAGGATGTTTAGCAGGATTCCAGGCCCTACCCACTCAATGCCAGTAGTATCCCACCTGCCTCATTGTTCCCAGTTACACAACAAAAATACATCCAGACATTGCTAAACATCGCCTGAGAAACAAAATTGCTCTTGGTTAAAAAGCACTGGTGTGTACTCTGTCCCCAGCACAGAGCATGGAACACGGTAGACATGGACTGTTACTTATGTATGGATTAGATCTCTGCTTCCAGAGAACACTATTGTATTAGGCAGTTTACTTCTTGTTCTTGAATCCTAACAAAAGATAATACCCATGGATGAAATACAAGAGTCATGGTCGCATGAAACTTTCAGCAAGCTGTCCTTCATGACATGTCAGTTTTTTGTCTGTTGTGTTTTTGCTTGTTGCTCTTTTTCTCATGATTTGTTATGTTGATTCTAAGGCTATATTTGACATTTTACTCCAGTCAATCATTCTATTATTTAGTGTTCATGGCATGTCACGTTTTAATTTCCTCTAAAAGAGAGCTCCAACCATTCTTTGATGATTGGACAGGGGAAGTTTGTTTCTGTAACTTAGCAAGAATTCAGTATTAAGCTTCTGTTAGATTAGGCTGCTGTGGACACACATATAAATGGAAAAAGAAATAAAAATTGTTTAGATTGACTGTGACTCTTTACACATTTCATGTAATGATTGCTAGTGGTCAGCAGAGATCTGGTGTGGGGCAGGTGCTAAGCTGGCTTCTTCAAAACTTTGGTAAACATTTAAAAAATGCAGACTTCTGGGTCCTGGTTTCAGAGTTTCTTATTCGATGGTTCTAGGCTGGGGCCTGGAAATAAGGTTTTTAAAAGCACCCGCAGGGTTCATATATGTGGCCTTCTTCAGGCAACATCTTGTAATAGAAAGACTCTTCATATAAGATATTAGTTCTCATCTTAGAGATCTCCCACTAAGCGGGTATTTTAATTCTTTCTGTGACCTTCAGCCAGTCAGTGGTCAAATCTGTGCTTTTGAATTCACTGACTGATAGGAACAAAGTAGGGCTAAACAATGCTTATGGCCTATTGAAAAATCAGTTTGTTTCTCCCTATTTGTAGTTGCCCTGCATGTGTAATTTTTTGACAATGACTGTCCATGCCCCTGCCTCCTTTAAAAGCTGCAGGAAGTGAATTGTGGTTCTTTGTGCCCCTAATTGGATCATGGACAGAACAATTATGTGCTTGCTGACTTAATTTCCCAGTGATCTCTTGGGCTGCCTTCAGAACTGCTTCTGGCACCGTGGTCACTAATGTCTGCAGGTGCAAACTCTTCGTGCATGGGAGGAAAGCCGCTTTCAAAATTTAACTTCCCAAACAGCCATTCTATGGAGGCCAGCCGGAACTATGGAGATACAAGTTCATCCTCACTTCTAGATTCTCTTTCAAATCACTGTTGTAAAGTTGTTTGCCTTTCCAGAGTATTCCTCTAGCTTATCTCAGATGCTGGCCTGTAAATCTGCATATCTGACATTCTGAAATGAGAATATGGATTTGTACATTTTCCTGAGTAACTGTAATTCCTGGTGGGTGCCTCGGGCTCCGAATGCATCTAAAAGAGGCTGGCTATGTCCTTGAATGCCATGATTCACTTCTCACTACTTTTCTCATGAACTGTAATTTTATATTAGAACAAGTTTTATAAGTAATATGCCTACAGTGTTTATTTTTCCTTTTACAGAAAAACTTATGGAGGAAAGATGATCACATTCTATATCCTTACCATGAATCTGCTTTTTCTCCTGCTCAGTCTAATGAAATGTAATATCCAGTTACTTTGAAGTTAACACACCTGGCAATGTCCATCTAGGAATGTTCTAGGAATAACAGCTGATGTAACCACTTATTTCAGGCCCACATGTGGTAGTTTTAATACATTAGGGGACCTGTCTGCTTGAGGAAGGCTAATGACTTCTCCCTGTTCATGTTGCATGTGCAGTTTATACTCATGTCCTCCACTTTGGATCATTTAGATCATTTTACAATAACCGTAATTGACTTTTTGGCTCAAGTGTCCCAAACTCTCTTCTAAATTTATCTAATACATATTGTCTAAACCAGGAAACTTTGACATTTACTAAGTAGACTTCTTACATGCTATGTAAATGTTTATATACTTTACCGATCTCGTGTGATAGAATTATAGGGTCTTCCCCCTGCAAGGTACCCTTAACAAGCATTAATTCTACCACATTTGTGAAATTCATGAGGAAACTAACATGCAAGAAAGTTAAATATGCTGCCCCAGGTCACACTACCAGAGACTGGCAGGCCAGGTCTCTGTTACTGCTGGTTCAATCTTCTTTGGCTGATAAGTAAAATCTAATCAAATTTACTCAGGATAGGCTGTGTGCTACCAGGACTGCTTTGAAGCAGTGCCTTGTCCTACTCAAATGTAGAGAAGATTTTCCTTGGATTTTATGATCTCTGGAATTCTGATTCCAAGAGTATCAATCTGCTGTGGGCTAAGGTCTGGAAGTAATTAAATTTATAAAGACATTTTATGCACTTATACGTTTCATGTAGTGAAAGATCTAGATAAATAAGGCATACTTATAATTCATAGCCATTATTCAATATGACCAGTGGTATATATCTAGTTTGAGAACGCAGTTGATGGGAGAAAATTAACTTGGCCTTCCCTGGGTCAGAGGGCACAGAACACTAAGAACAGGATATGAAGTTGAACCTGGAGGTCATGAGGAATGAATTGGTGTGTCTGCCTGGTTGACCAGTACACTGTAGAGAACACAGCACACTTCAGATACAGGGCACAGTACAAATAAAGCTATAGAAGATGGGATCTTAAGGTTTTTCTGGAAGACAGATTCAGTCTGAGTCTACCTTGTTTTCATCATAGCATTTAGCACAATGCTAAAAACAAGCTAAGCACTCAGTAATGCTTATTAGATGAAGGAAATGCTATTTCCTACAAAGTATCCAAATTTAAAGAGGCAAGGAGGCCATTTTTTCCTAAATTGCCTTTTAAATAAAGATGAAGATCTACAATTAGGAGGGTAAAGGAACATTTATTAGTAAATGAGTAAATCCATTGATTATAGGAAACCAACTATTAACCCAGAATGCCAAGCCAAGAAAGAAAAGGTTGTGCCAAATTAACAAATTTACTACCTAATAAAGCTAAAAGAAGGTTAACTAAGTGCATTCAATAAAAGCCAGTAAACGACCACATAATTAGATGCAACGGTTAATAAAAGCCAGTAGGCACTTTACCAAAGCTAATGAAGAAACTGTTTACAAATTAAGACTTATGGGGCTCAAGCCTTTTATGTGCCATATTAGTGATGAGGGTAGCCAAAAGAAATGTTCTGGTTTCCAAATCCAGAAGAGGATAAATAGGAAGAGAGAATAATGCAATTAAGAGAAGGGGGTAAAAGTAAAGAAATAGAAGAAAATGGCGGAAGGACACTTTAAAAAATGTGCCAGGACTGTGAGACCAGGCCACGGTAATGGTGCCCCAGTAGCAGGAATCTCCTAATGGGTTTTCTACCTTCTCCTTGAGGATGCCGCTGTCCCTCACAGATTGAAAAATACAGCCTGGTGGGGAACTCTTCTTTGAACACTTCAAGAGAATCAGGGTGGGAAATTTAATAACTGCTGATAACTTACCTTTGCATAAATATGTAGGTGTTCTTCTAAGACTTCCGGGAATGTCAGTAGCATAAAAGTAGTATTAAACATACATAATTTTCATGGAAAACCAGTAATCTGAAATTTCTAGTAGTTGGTTCCTAAGCAATCCAGTGCTTAGCTTTGCCTGCTTAAATGATGACTCAAAAATAAACAAACAAGCAAATACATACATACATATATACATACATACGTACATACATAAGTTGGTTTTAAAGAAATATTCCAGATTCCTCTCACTAGGCTATCTGGCCAGCTGTATAATGCCTTCTATAGTTCAAACCATAGATCTGGTAGTACAATAGAAGAGGCTTATGGGGTCACTAGATTATATTTAATATATTTAGTAAGAAGATGTTTGTGGATATCTACATGTAACCAAAGAATGGTTTCTCAAGGGAATTTGGACATTTTTCCAAAGTCTGCTTTTTCTGTTTTTTTTTTTTTTAATGTTTTATTTATTTTTGATACAGAGAGAGACAGAGCATGAGAGGGGGAGGAGCAGAGAGGGGAGACACAGAACTGGAAGCAGGCTCCAGGCTCTGAGCTAGCTGCCAGCACAGAGCCCGACACGGGACTCGAACCCACGAACGTGAGATCTGACCTGAGCCGAAATCGGAGGCTTAACCGACTGAGCCACCCAGGCGCCCCTGCTTTTTCTGTTTTTTAACTTAATGCCACCTTGAGTCAGTCAGACATAACTGAGGGGTTTCTTTCTCTTGCTAAAAGGAAGGCATCTTATTACTTTAACCCAACAATGTTCAGGTGATGCTCTAAAATTGTATCAAAGGTATAGATTCCAATGATAGTGTTGTGTTGTGTTAAAACTTATATTCCTACCAAAGAAAAAACATAAAAATCCACAGTTTTACTTTTAACTTATTCCATTAACTTTTCAGAATTATTTTAGAGCCTCACTGAGTCATCTTCTTTTGACTCCTCAGCCATTTTTGTGTCTAGGCTGTTGTCTCATGCTACTGGGCTGCATAGGTTTTAATCCTTTGGCTGAACGGTTTAGTGAAACATGGTCTTAAGAGGAAATGATTTCAATACAAGATTTCTGTATTCCAATATCGAAGGGTGATTTGGATTTTAGAACCAGATAGAGTATGTAAAAAGGGCTGTAAAAGATCTGAGTCTCCTAGGGAAAAGTGGTCTGGGCACAAATCTCGTCAAGCTGCCTCTGGTCAGCTCAACTACATCAAGATAACTTTGCCATTCTTGACATTGCAGCAAATAGAAACTTACATAAATGGCCTCCTGAAGCAGAGAACAAACTTCTTTCGGTGCTCTCTTCATGTGACTCTGTATGAATTTCTGTTATGAATTTCTAGTTTCTTTTAATATGGATCTTGTGAAAAGATAGAACTGGCTTCGAATTCAAAACAAAACTGTGGAGTGACTCTTAGAAGGTTTGCATTTTGAAAAGAAGTGTGTTACGAACAGAACTATTAGTAGTTCTACATTTAACTGGAAATGTTTATTTTAAATCAAGTGCAGTATTTACTTTAAGAAAAGAATGTTAAGTATGAAGCTGTTATTATATAAATATTTAACAAGAAATAGAGCAAGCCAGCTCTTACCTTTAAAACACATTGACAACAGAGTAGTCTCACATCTTGTAGCTTCAAGGTTCATGAGCTGTGTCATGGAAAATATGAAAAAAGTGAATTTGACCACTGTGAGGGTTCTAACTTTAGTCAGGAACACAATAGAAATCTATTACATGGCATAGGGACTTCTAATTATAGATAGGGTCCATAGAAAATAAAAGTAAAAATGTTAAGAATTAACTTAGTAACTAAATCAGTCATTCAAAAACATTAAATAATTTCCCTCCAAGTGTCAGGCCCTGTGCTAGTCTAGGTGTGTACACATGAATAGGGAGGAAGGACACATCAGTAATAAATGAGGGTGTATGCATGTAAAATACTAACTGTTTAGGTTGAAACATTCTCTCCACTTCTGCGGAAATGACATTCCTACTCACCTCAAAAAGAAGCATTACATTCCTAATTTAAGTCATTCCACAAATATGCTTGGGCACCGAATATGAATTGAGATGAATGCTGTTTCCCTAGAGTACAGTGGGGACCAAGACAGATCAATACCATGCCTACCCAGAGAATATAGTCTGATGATGAAGACAGACAATTAAACCAACAATTAAAATCATTTATAAGAGGGAGATCTCAAGGAAGTTCAATTTTGTAGGAGAGATGATAGCCAGGATTTTATGTGGCCCAGGGACGACCAGGAAAGATTTCCTAGAGTAAGTGGAGCATAACCTTCAAATTAAGAAATCCTCCATCAAATACTTCTACTTCACAGTTACACAGCCTATTAGCCCCTCACATTGATCTTTGTTGGTCTGTAGCATAACATGAAAATATGGCCTAACAGAAAGAAATTAGCAATTACCTTGTCTCTTTAGAATGAACCACAAATTCAGGATTATTCCTAACAAGCAGAATCTGGTGTCAGTGAGGCAGGATCAATCCATCACAAGGTCTCTGAAGAACTGGTGGTCTGCTGTATGCTTGGAGTGAGAAATAATGAAATAGGTTGTGAAGTTATATATCTAAGAAATGATAACCTAAGCATTCTACAACAATGTGCAACAGAGATGTCTGACACCCAGCACTGTTCCCTGAACATGTAATGGTCAGTTGACAGGAAAGAGAATGATGGTAGGTGGTGAGGAGGAAAAAGCTACTGGTACCTGGATGTGGCTTTTATATACCCCAGAAATAATGTCTAAGGCCTTCTTCAAGGTATTTTCAACTCCTAAGGAAGGGCTTCCGAAGTAACTTCGAGTGTTTATCTACTCAGCCCCTTTAGACCTTTGCCTTTACCACAGCTCCCAGAGCATTCTGATTCAGAAGGTTGGAGAGCTGCTGGTTTGGGAAGTGTCCGGAATGCTGATTAGGGCCGTATCAAATATAAACTGAAGCTTGCTGTGGCTCTCAGTGTCCTTTGAAGAAGTCAACTGTGGCTCCTCATTTTGTGAAGGCAGCATCTATGTTTCATTCCAGAGAGGTACAAGGAGACTAAAATTTATTACGCCTGTGCTAAATGCCAGCAGTATGTACCTATTACCACATTTCTTCCTCAGCGAAGTCCCATGAGGCACGCTGTTGTCCACATTTTACACAGGAATTGATTGAGGCCCAAGGAAGCTAAATCATAGGCCCAAGCCCATATATTGCTATTGCTAATAGATGGAAGAGCCTGGGTGTGAAGCCAGGAAAACCTGAGTTTGATATTCATTACTCTGCCTGATTTTGTAATAAAAGCTCATTTTATATAGTTATTGTGAAAAGAAGTATCAGTCATACTCGCCTTACAAGGCATAACATAGTTGATGATGCTTTATTTTATAGTATGGTTAAAACTATTTATATACCTCCTAGATACTACTGGTGCTTAAAATACTGTGGGGGTTTTTGTTTTTTGTTTTTTATATATTAGATATGATTGGAGATAACATTTCATCCAGGTCCCTAGTGTACCATTTAAAAAACTTCCAGGTACATTTTTAGGCCATTTAAAAAACTTAAACTATGAACCTTTCACATATGTAAAATAAATCATCAGTTTTAATGACATGCTACTAGATGATGTTTAGGATTGCAAATTCAAGCATTTTACTGTACTCATTAAAGTAATGCACGGTTAGATGCATATAAATATGCCTGCAAGTTTACATATATAGTTCAGTATTTTCTAATTATATTCCAATACTTACCGGTTCTTTATGTTTAGAGGTTAATGGGCTGCCTTAAAAAATAGTCCTTTAGTTATGGACAAATACTTAATAGGTATATTGACATATAAATTATTCTCATTGTGCTAGTTATGACACCTATAATTTGATTATAAACATACACCATTGAAAATGTCTCCAAGCCACATGATTACTGATATTATCTAACTGGATAGTCTTGACAGAATTTCCTAGGCAACTATGACTCTTTTCCAAAGACACTAGGGGTATAATTTGAAAGGAGTGTGGGGCAAGTATTGTATCCTCAGATATTCAGCCAACAAAGAACAGAATTGACTGCAGTGCACTCTGCACTTTCTTTCTATCCCCTTGTGTCATTGCATTTAAACATCTGATTATGAGAGAAACTTGGAAACAAGTAAACGGTGATTGATTAGTTAAGGCCAAATCTCCCTTTGACAATGTCCCATCTCCTTCCCAGGTAAATTTGTTTGCTAAAGTTCAGCTTTGGAATTTGCAGCATAATTGGCAGTGGCCAGTCAAATGAAAGCCACATTGCTGTTTAGCACAATAATATTCCTGAGATGAGCTAGTTATGTAAACAGTGAACCTAAAAAAGAACGAAAGAATCCTTTTGAACAATTTTTTCAGAGTAAGTTATAAATACATGTTTTAAAAGGACACTATTTGCATGACTAAAAAACGTGCATTTGGGAGAGTATCCAAAGCTTGATTTCAGTTACAATGGCATCAAGTTTATGACACTACATCTAATGCTAAAAACATGCATTTTGAACAGAAAGTTGATATACTGTTTCTCATCCCTGTGACTTTATTTTCAATTCAGTTGAAAATGAGCAAGTCTCTTTGTGTTTCAGTTTGAGAGAATAAATATAGTTTTCAATAGTTTTAAAAGCTTTTCTCCTGTCTCCATTTTGGGAAAGAAAGATGGATTTTCAAAACATAAATTCCTCTAACAAGTAGCATCATATAATGGCATATTTTATTTGTGTTTTTTTCTCCCAACATACTCTGTACTGTGGGAAGATTGCTCTTAAAATCAGTACCTGCATCTCTGCAAAAGCAATTTATTTAATTTTAAAATTATACGAAAGCATCTGGATTCTGGGGTTTATCCATTTTGAATAAAGTTGAGAAAGTAGAGCATGTTTAAAATTCCCTTGGATTTAGTTAATGTGAGGTTTGTCCTTTCGATTTTCTTTAGAAACCATTCAGGTTTCTTTCACAGATACTGCTAAATCTCAGATGCTCTACATCAGAAGGCCGTCCTGACAGCTTTCCATAAATTGGTAGGAGTCAGATGCCCAAATCTGGCATTGCTAGAATGTTTAGCCATTCATACAACTAATGCCAGTTGGTTACTTTTTTTCTTCTTCTCCTTTTTTTTGCCTCCAGCCGTATCATCTTCCATCTCTAAAATGGACCAGAGCATAAAACTGAAAGAGGTGGGACATAGGATAATCAGTTTTATTTTTTTCTTGCAACTCCCGCTCGGAAGGCCCTGAGAATATAAAGGCTCAGGCATCAGGAGCTCATGAAGTCCTTTTTGTATCTTTTCTAATTTGTTCCTTGTCCACCTCCCAAGAGTTTAGTGAGGGAAATGGTCGTAGACTTCATCCATACTCTATTCTCATATCACCTCTAATTAAACATATTTATTTTCATCGTCCTTCTCTAGAAGAAGCTTTGTTGAATGTATTATGTACCTGGATAGGGCCTAAAAGACTCAGTGGCAATTGAGTTGATAGAGAATAGCAACAACAATAGTGATAATAGTACTGACCCCCTATTGAATATTTTCTATATGCTGGATATAAATTTTTTTTCACTTACAGTAGGCTTATGAAGCAAGTACTGTTGTTATCCCAAATTTAATAGTGAATAAATAATGCTTTTATTTTCTTTTAAGACTATCTTTGAGCAAGAGGGAGCACAAGTGGGAGAGGGACAGAGAGAGAGGTCAAGAGAGTGAATCCTAAGCAGGTTCTATACTGTCAGCATGGAGCCCTACATGGGGCCCGAATTCATAAACCATGAGATCATGACCTGAACTGAAGCCAAGAGTTGGATGCTTAACTGACTAAGCCACTTAGGTGCCCCAAGAAATAATGCTTTTAAGATTTGACAAATTACTCACAGTCAACCTAACTATGAGAGTTGGGATTTCAAAACCTGACAATTAGACTCAAAGTCTTTGTTTTAAGCTCTAGGTACATTCTGGTGCCAGACATCAAATCAAAACCTAGTGTGGCTGAATTTCCTTTCTTTTCTTCATTCATTTAACTTACGCTGTGTGAGCTAGACAAGTCCGTTGCCTTCAAAAAGAAAATTATAGTAGAAAAAAGTTAATAAAAATAGGAACAAACAACAGATAAATAAGCAAGCAAAAAGAATTACTGGATTGTAATACATACTATGAACAAAATAAAGTGAGTGGACTGATATTATATAAGGTGGTCAGAGAGAGCTTTTTTGAATTATGACATTTAGGTTGATACTTGAGTGTTCAGAAGGAGTCAGAAATCAAAAAGACCAGGGGAAAATGTTACAGGTGGAGAGAACAAAAGCACAGAACCATGGGATGGGAAAAACCAGCATGTTCTAGGAAGTGTCAGAATGTTTGTATGAGCTATGCATAGTGAATATGGTAGATAGTAATATAAATAAAGTTAGAAAGTCAAACAAGGTCCAGATTGTGCTGCACCTTAAAATTAGAATTTTGGGCTGCCTCAGTGACTTAGCTGGTGAGTGTCCTGACTGACTCTTGATCTTGGCTCAGGTCATAATCTCACAGGGCTCTAGGCTGAAAGTATGGGGGGATTCTCTCTCACCTTCTCTCTCTCTGCTCCTCCATAGATCTCTCTGTCTCTCTCTCACACACTCTCTCTCTCTGTATCTCAGGGGAAAAAAAACTTGAATCGCCCATTAAAATTTAAGTAAAAGCCTTTTTTGTATATCTCAAATATTATGTGGGACATACTTATACTAAAAAAAGTCATTGATTATCTGAAACTCACATTTAACTGGATATCCTGTATTCTTATTTGGTAAATCTACAGCCCTATCTATAATTAATGATCACTAGGTAGAATTTTTATGCCAAGTGATATGGAAAGCTACTATTTTAAGAAAAAATTTTATGAAAGAGGATATCATCATATTTGCAGTTTTAAAAGATCCTTCTGGGGGCACATGGTTGGCCCAGTGGGTTAAGCATCCATCCCTTGATTTCAGCTCAGGTCATGATTTCACGGTTCTTGAGACTGAGACCCACAGCAGGCTCTGTGCTGACAGTGTGGAGCTTGCTTGGGATTCTCTCTCTCCTTCTCTCTCTGCCCCTCCCCTGTTCTCTCTCTCTCTCTTTCTGTCTCTTTCTCTCAAAATAAATAAATAAAACTTAAAGCTATAAAAGATCTTTTTGTTTACTTGAAGATATTTAAAGGAGATAAAATATCCAAAAGGGCCACTAGGAGGCTCTCACAGTTGCACAGGGGGAAAGATGATAGTTGCTTGGACTAGCATGATATAGGTAGCTATGGATTCAAAGGTTATTTTGGGGTCAGAGCCAACTGAATTTGCTGGAAAATTAAGTGCTGAGTTGAAAGAAAAAACAGGCTAAGTACAATCCGCAGATTGCTGTGGAGTGTGGTTGTTTTTACTGAAGTGCAAAAGCCAAGTTTGGCCAGGAGCTGTGAGTAAGACCATTGCTATTTTGAGGCATCTGAGACATTCAAGTAGAGAAGTCACACGGACACCTTGATGAAGGATTGAAAGCACCACACCCAAGAGCATTTTGCCTGATGAAATACATAGAAAGGATGACAAACAGGAGGGATGTTCCATGTGCCAGGGATTATGGTGAGTACTAGGGATGTATGAATGATTAGAACAAATAATTTTTGGAGAAAAGCTCATGCTTTAGTTGGAACAGGTATGTAAATAAGGATTTTTTCAACTAGTTAATTGCTATAAAAGAGGTATCTTCAAAGTTATGTGTGGGTATAGGGGTATGAAACAGAGAGGGGATGAGTTTTGCTTAATAAAGGGTTATATTCAGGTTGGGCCTTCAGGGAATGCTAGAGGGATTTGTACACAAAATAGCCTGGGGGAAAGGATATGGTAGAAAGAAGAAAAAGTTTGGGGAAAAACAACAACCAGATAAACGAGCATGGCTGGTAAGAGGAATGAGGGGATGACTTATAAAGCCGGAGTTGAGTGGAGCTGGGAAAAGATAGGTCCTAGGGCTAAAACAGTGGTGGGGTCTGTACTGGATGAGTCATGGTGTGACCATCCATAAGCCAACTGGCCCATTCATGCAGAATTTTAGATTTTGTTCAGATTAACTCTCTATACTGGTAAAATTTACTCGTAAAATAATAACATGCATGTCTACACACTTTTCAGTTTTTCCTGTGTTATAAAAAGTTGAATTATCATCCTGAATGTTTCTTAATTTTGTAGACATTTCCTTCCCACTTTTAAGTCTGATGTAAATTCAGCCTAGTGCACAGTTAATCTTATGGAGAAATATGGGACGATAATGAGATGAGGTAGCGAAGACATAGTGTTTATTAGTTTGTGATACCATGTAAATACTTATTAAACATTTTATACAGTTACCTCAAACTTCTCTTGGGACTAAGGCATATATGGGAGGTAGAATTCTGTTGCTATCTTTGGGAATTGAGCTACCCTTCCTCTAGGTGTTTTTTCCTTACAAAAATACTCTGAGCCACATATTATAAGAGGATTCCAAAGTACTTTCAACAGTAGCAGTGCGGGAAGAATCAAGGACACCCACTATGTTGTGAATGTGTCAGAGTTTTGAGTTTTCTTATTGGCCGTATTTTGTTACTTTCTATGAGGTCACAAAGGAGTTGTGCAATGAAATTAAATCACTTGTACATTTTGAGTGATCTTTTATAGTCATTAGATATTATTTATTAAAAGCATTTGGGTTTTTAAAATTAAACATTGAATTTCTAACAAATTAAACATAAATAATTAAGCTAATATTAATGGAAATGGATTAATGTTCCAGGATTTTTTTTAACTAAAATGAAATTGAGCAAAATAATTCAGATGGATACTTAGAATACTTACAGCAAACAACTTGGTGGACTCCCTGTGCTTAATCTTCCTTCCAGAGAGAATCCCCGTCTAGTGTTTTGTGCTTCTGTGTAAACTGAATTCTCTCCTGATTGAGAAAGCAGCTCCATGAACCAAGGCCTTCACCTCTAATTGCCACATGACTTAGCTGTTCACCTAAGTAACAGCTGTAACACCTAAGTAGGTCATATTCTGAGCAGCTATTTCACTTTAGAACAAGTGAAAAATAATGTATAGTTCTCTCATGTAGGACTCGTGTGACTTTCCTTAGATAAGTTTGGGTCCAGTCAGATATTAATTTCTTTCGTAAAAACAATTCAGAACATTGTCTATTTCTCCTTAAACCCAGACCCCAATCAGCCTACACTCAATGGATGGGAATGCATATGGAAGTAGTGAGTCTAGTCAATTCTAGAATTCCAATCCTACAACAGACATTAAGAAATCATGCGATGCAACCCCAGTTCTGCTCAAGACTGTGTGCAAACCATTCTGGGTTGAAATCTATCTTAATTACTGCAGAACTTAAATATATTTTTCGCCTTTTTAAGGGTTTTTTTTTTTTTCAGTTGGACAGTAAAGACTTGTGTCTAGAGTCCCTTTGTGCAGGGGACCAGCCCACGCACCAAAGTCTAAGGGTCCCTGAGTAAGGGGTTGGTGTCGGCGAAATATCTACAAGAAAGAACACAGACAACGTGAATGGTGGAAGAGACCACACTTTACTGTGAAAATGGGTGTCTTATATACCATAGGTGATTACATCTTTCTTTTAATGATTACATTGTTTGCAACTTCTTAGGAATTACATGTTGCAGAAAAGATCATTGTTTTTACGGAAGAGGGAACAGAAAATCAAAGACAGGAATGAGGTACAATACAGAAGATCAAAAAACATAATTCATCACTCAAAATACATCAGCAGGGGTCTTATTTTGCGTATATAGTGTAATATTAACTGAAGCTTATGACAGGGCTATTTTTCTTTAAAGGTTCAAACAATAGTCTGTGAGTAAGGTGCCTCTAACTAGGGAGGAAGTTTCAATCAGAAAATCTGCCCATTTACTGAAACCACAATTACCAAGAGGCATGAATAATAGGAGAACTAACCCCAGTCTCTGATCCATTTAGGTCAAACAGTCAAGCGCACACATTTTCAAGTAGGGGGAAGCAGGGTCCCAAAGGCCACATAGCACTGTACCCCAGTGCTTTGTCCTGATCCTCAAATGGGGGGAGGGCCAACTGTTATCCAGGATAGCGCCTTCCTAGACAAAGCTAAGGACTTTGCAATTACATACGCTCCCCCCAGAGGCTTTGCTGTCACAGTGGAATCACCTCCTCAGGCTTTTTGGCTGGATGGGCCCCAACACCTTTGCATCCAAAAATGTTTAGTTTAGCCATGGTAACTTGGGGAAGACCCACAGCACTTACAGCCTTGTCTGATGGCCCACTTTTGCCCCCTTGCCCAGCATATGGTTTTTATTTTAGCCATCCTCACTTCTCTTCATACCAATACATCAAGGAATTAGGTACAGTTCTGCTCTAACTGAAAAGAGGAGAAATACTTATAGTGGAAAGAACATGAGTTTGGAAGTCAGATGGACTTGAATTCAAATCATGCTTTTGCCCCTTTCTATTTTTGAAAATTTGTTTAAGTTTCTTACTTTTTCCAAGCCTCAGTTTCTCCATATATACAATGGGCTTAATACAGCTTCCTTTCAGCTTCTGTGAATGACTGTGGGGATTAGAAATGACTACAGAGAGAGGGTAGGATTGTGGCATAGTTATTAAATCTCTCCCAAATCTACATAGAAGCTATCTCTAATTCCCTCCAAATATCACCAGTGGAGGTATGAGAACCACTCACAACAATGAAAACCAAGTTATGGTAACTCTGTGTGCAGTAACAGATGGAAAATGAAAAGATTCTTATGACACCCAAAGCCAGAGAACCCCCGAATTTTCCAGATTCTCATTGAAAAGCATGGGCCGATCTGATAACAGCAGCCAAACTTATGAAAGAGCATTAATGCTTCAGATGAAATGGGGTGCATACATACCTCAGTCAGTTACTGTCTTGATTCTTTTGATTTTAGCTTAGGTCACGATCTCACAATTCATGGGTTCGTGCCCCTCACTGGGCTTCACACTGACAGTGTGGACCATGCTTGGTATTCTCTCTCCCTCTCTCTCTGCCCCCCTCCCTCCTCACAAAGTAAATAAACTTAAAAAGTAAAAAGATGTAATGGGGAAAGTGAGAGTTACACAGCACGGGAGAGTCTCAGCCCTAGAAATAAGCCAAAGCAAATTCCAGGACAGAATTACAAACAAGAGAGGAACTGTAGGAAGTAGAGCCTGTATTGAAGAGAACAAGAAAACAGGGGGGAAGAAAAAGGGAAGAACCAGACCAAAGCAGGGGAGTGAGCAGGAGACACAGATTTCAGAAAGGGAGGGCCATGCTTTTCAACGACTAATGAGCAGAACAGGAGCGGGTTCTGGAGCTGTGAGACCAAGGATGATAATGGGGCTCATAAGCTCCTGTTAAGAGTCTGAGAAAACTTATCTCACAGAACATCAGAACCAGAAAAGGAAGGCAGCAAAATTTCATAAGTGAGATTTTATTAAGAGAGAAAGCAAGATGGTGGAAATGAGAGAGAGAGAGAGAGAGAGCGCGCGCGAGCATGTGTGTGTGTGTGTGTGTGTGTGTGTGTGTGTGTGTGTGTGAGAGAGAGAGAGAGAGAAAGAGAGAGAGAGAGAGAGGGGGGGGGGAATGACACCTGCACACACAGTGGAGACATTTCAGGAATCACGACCACGGAATAGGCTGACACTGTCAAACACTGTGACCTGGTATTCCACTACAATGAAATTAAAGTCATAGAAAACATGAGTGAGCAGCATAACAACAATAAATAGAATTTCTTGAATATGAGATGACTGGATACAGAACTTCAGAACTTGGGAAATAATTAGAAATAAAAGAAATGCCACTTTTGAGATGAAGTCTAAACTAACGGGACAACAGGGGAACACATCTGAGAAATTCCTTAAGAGAGATAAAGGAAGGAAGGGATAAAAGATCTTAAAACCTAAAAGGTAGGAGAGAAAGTGATAGAGAAGATGAGCAGACTCACTATATACATGGTAGCTGTCCCCAAAGAAGAAAAATGAAGCAGTGAGAGAGAACAAAAGCCAAATATTATAATCAAGAATGCTTTCTAGAAGTAGAGATCTAAATGCATGTATTAAAATGGCATACCACATGCCCAGGAAAAATCTGACAGCAGGTGATATCAAGATATAGTCTAAGGGTACCTGGGTGGCTTAGTTGGTTAAGCGTCTAACTTGGTTTTGGCTCAGGTCATGATCTCACAGTTTTGTAAGTTTGAGCCCTGCATTGGGCTCTGTGTGACTAGTGCAGAGCCTGCTTAGGATTCTCCTTCTTCCTCGTTCTGCCCCTCCTCCACTCGCACTGTCTCTGTCTCTCTCAAAATAAAAGAAAACTTAAAAAATATTTTAAAAAGACATAGTCCATTAAAACTTCAGCTTAAAAATAATAATAAATGACATATATTTAAAAAATGAAAGTAAATCCCTTTGCATCTGGGGAAAAAATAAGTCATTTAAAAAGGAAAGAAATTAAATTGTCATCAGGCTTCTTAAAAGCAATAGTTTATGCCAAAAGATAAATTTAAATGAAGAAAGAACATGAGAGCTTAGAATTTGATATCGTTTCAAACTAACCTTCCCATTTAAAGGCTCCAAAAAATGTACCATGAGCATTTAATAGCTCAGGAAATAAAATTATCATAAGATTTTCCTAAAAAATCTACTACAGAACAAATAAAACCAGTAGAACCGTGAAAAATTATAGGAGTCTGTGTGTGTGTGTGTGTGTGTGTGTGTGTGTGTGTGTGCATCTTCTGATGGAAATACACATTCCTATGACACATTAGTGAAAACAATTGAGCCAAAATTGGTATAAACCAGTAGCTGAAAGTACTGATACAGAGGAAAATATGGGAAAGATACATATTGAATGACAGTATGAAGAGGCAATAGCAACTTTCAGACTAAAGGATACTTTAAAGGTATTTGCCTTTCACCAAATAAAATAAGAAAAGAGATAGATACATACAGAAAGACAAAGAACAAGAGAAAGAGAGAGAGAGAGAGCATTTGGCTGGGGGTAATCTAGAGATAAAAGAAACTTAGGAGACATCAA
Organism: Suricata suricatta; assembly: GCF_006229205.1. NCBI lineage: Eukaryota > Metazoa > Chordata > Mammalia > Carnivora > Herpestidae > Suricata > Suricata suricatta. The sequence continues at coordinate 70,916,204 of NC_043710.1, read as the reverse complement.
ATAACTGCAATAAGTGAATTTTATCTTCATCTTTAGTTGAACCAACTGTAAAAATTATGAGCCAGTGTAGAATATTTGATGGCTTGATATTTGATGACAGTGAAGAATTATTATTAATATTTCAAGATTGGGTAATTGTATTATACCTACGTTAAAGAAGGATTTCTTATTTTTTCAAAAATTTGTTTAATATTTGTTATTTTTTAATTGTTTTTTAATATCTTTATTTTATTTTGAGAGACAGAGCAGAGAGCGAGCGGGGGAGGGGCAGAGAGAAGGAGAGACACAGAATCAGAGCAGGCTCCAGGCTCTGAGCTGTCAGCCCAGAGCACGACCCAGGGCTCAAACCCACGGACTGAGATCATGACCTGAGCCGAAGCAGGATGCTCAACCGTCTAAACCACATAGGTGCCCCTGGATTTTTTCTTTTTGAGGTACATCTGAAAGAGTCATGGTTAAATTGATATGGGTGATGATGTGATTTGATACAGAGTCTGAGAACAAATGGTCAGGAAAGAATTCTTGAGACGTTTTCAGTGCAAAAAAGGTTTTTTTATTAAAGCATGGGGACAGGACCCCTGAGCAGAAAAAGCTGCCCTGGGATTGTGAGGAGGGACTGATTATATACTTTTAAGTTGGGAGCGATAGAGACAAAGAAAGTTTCCAAAAGACTTTTCCTATGTGAAAGACTTACAGATCCTGGGGGCCTCGTTATTGTCAAGCTAAGGTTGTTATTCCCTCCAGCAAGGCATTAACTGTAAGAGAGTTGGGAGTTCCTGGAGGAATGTCATACCCTGCCTGTCTCAAGTATTTGTCAGTGGGCTACAAGTTTTCAAGTAATTTTGTCTACATTTCCTTTTGCCTTTGTTCTCCACATCAGGCCATTTCTGCTACCAGATCTGAGTATCGCATATGACATAATCAAATCTCTATTAATGCCGCTTGTCCAAAGACCACCGTCTTCCTCTGGTACTAAGAGAGTGGATTTTTCATTGGTCTCCCCACTTCTGCTCTTTGTCCCCTAAAGTTTGTCCTCAGTGCATCAGTGATCTTTTAAATATGCTATTCAGATAATAATCTTAACAAATATTTATGAAGCACAGACTTTGTGTTGGGTACCTTTCTAAGCACTTTACATTGATTACCCTTTTCTTATTAATAGCAACCCCATGGAGTTGGCCTATTATAATTCTTGTTTTATAGATAGGGAAATGCAGGCACACAGAAGGTTAATCTCTAGCCAAACAAGAGGAGCCAATAGTGAAACTCAAGCATCTTGGTGTCCTTAACTTGTACACTCTGCTCTTTCAATCAGTTGCACAAACTCCTCAGTTGCTTTCTCCAGTACCTATAATAAAATCCCACTCCTTCCCATATGGTTGGTTGTACAGTTTGGATTTCTTCCACCAGCTTGCTGCTACTCAGACTCTGTCCAAGGGCTTCGGGTTATATCAACAGAGAGGATGGAGCACCTTGTTCTAATTTTCCTGCCCATAGAGAGCATTTTTTTCTAATTTATCTGCTCTGAGGAGGTCCATTTTCCCAATTTGTACAGAGGTGCCAAATGTGCTCACACAGCCCTGACAAGGTCCTGCAAGACCTGGCCCTACCTCACTCTTACCTCATTAGGTACCAGTCTCTCCCTCATGCACTGTATTCCAGGCACGTTAGCTCCTGTCAGTTTCTAGAGTTTACCGAGCTATTTCCCACCACAGATTCTTTGTTTTTTTGCTGGAGACATCATGTCCTGATCTCTTTGATGCTGATTTCTTCTCCTTGTTAAATTATAACAATATCTTCTGTCTGTCATTCTTTGACACAGTATCCTGTATATGTAAAACATAAATCAGATGATTCTCATGCTAACAACCATTTTGTTCTTATAATAATAAGGTTGGTCCTTAAGGGTAAAAGCAATGTGTCCCATTAATTTCTCCACTGAGTTTAGAACTGAGACGTTCACATAGGATCAGAGAGATGGAGGTGCAAGTGTCACCCTCTGTGGTAATGGTGATTGGAGAACTGAGAAGCCCAAAACCTTAAAATTAGAGCTAGACAGACCAAGACTTAGCTGGTCTGTACTATTTCTGAGAAAATTAAAACTGGACCCGCCCTGCTTGTTCTGCTTCTGTACTGATGCTTGGGGGGCAACACCCTGGG
>NC_043710.1:70885339-70913944 GCF_006229205.1 Suricata suricatta | reverse complement strand
CTCTCTCTCTCCCCGCTCTATCGGTGGCGTGGAGAGTGCGGAGATCCCGGGTTCGAACCTGCAATAAACGACCCTTGCCGCTTGGCTTTGACTCTGGACTCTGGTGGTTTATTGTTGGGCATTTCAGAACGTGTCTTAGTCATGAGGCCACAATTCACCTGTGACTTCTTGAATTATCTCATTCTTTACAAGTGCAGACTTCTCCCTACCCAGGCAAAGCCACCTCCAAATGTTTTCCTGCATGTGTTAGCAGGCCAGCATGCTCTTTGGCTGTGGTGGAGCTGACTTAACAAAGAGAATGCCTGCAAAGGGTCACTGGCTGGCATGTCCACTTCCTGTTCCCAAATCCACCAATCAGGTGTCACTCCTACATATTTTTATCTAAACAATCAGGATGGATATTCTCCCTCTCTGCCTTCAGTGGAAACCAGAGGGGTGAACCCTGTTTGGGGTTTTCCCCAAACAAATGCAGCACAATATTCTTACTCTACTGGATTGGCTCACATCAGATTGTTAAATTTTGAAGAATTTTGTAAGCTACGTCCAAAACTTCTGATAGCATACTTGGGGGGGAGGGGAGTATTTACATTAGGAAACTTGAAAACTGGTGAGTGCTAAAAATCAGGCACACAGGCTATTGAACATGTCCCTCCATATTGCCACTGGGGCCCTGCATAATATGGCATGCACCTGCCTATCTCTCTGACCTTTCAAATACCTCTCTCACTCTTCTCACTGAGTCCAGTAATAGGTCTCTCTTGTTTGTCCCCAGGATGCTGGGCCAGCCTTGGCCTCTTATTCTTTGTACTTGCTGGTCCTATCTGGCGTAATCTTCTCCTTTGTCTGTACATGGTTTGTTCCTTCTTTTCAGATCCATAGTGAAACACCACACCCTCAGGAACCATCCATCATGAAGAAGTCTTCAGTCACTCTCTGTCCTGCTGCTCTATTTCTGTTTCTTCATAGTACATTACCATCTAAACTGTTCTCACTTGCTCTTTTACCTTAGAATGTGAATTCTGTGAGAGTAGCGTCTTTATCGATCATGCTCACTGCTATATTTCTAACCCCTAGAACCATGGCTAGCACACACAGTTCATTGAATATATTTATTTAATAACCCTATATCTGTCCTCACTACAAGTTCCCATAGGTGAAAAATGAAGCAGAGATAGGTTGAACTCCAAATTAGGATTAACAATAATTTTTTCCATTGCCTTAGATATGCATTTCTTATTTTTTGAAAGTTTATTATTTATTACTTTTGAGGAAAACAGAGAGAGTGCAAGCAGGGAAGGGGCAGAGAGAGAGGAAGAATCTTAACCAGAGCCTAACACAGGGCTTTAAACTGATGAACCATGTAATCATGACTGGAGCTGAAATCAAGAGTTGGACACTTAACCAACTGAGCCACCCAGGCTTCCCAGGGCAAAAATAGAATCCTACTTCAGAGTGAACTCTTGTTCACAGTGTTTACAGTGTAATTCATACTTTATATTTGGAATTCTCCAAAGAAAATTGGTGGTGGAGTTTTTCACCAACTTAGGAATGTTTCTTGAAGTTCTAACTAGGTACGCCAGCGTTTAACACAGAGCTTTCCTTTCAAGTACCTTCTGGGACTTTTTCCTACAATATGTGAGCTGAAAATTTGTCTTCTTTTCATAGAAATTTTAATTTTAAATCACACATTGCTTTCAATTTTTGTTGTTGTTTTCCTATAAAGCTTTTGGCTAAATAGCATATCCTGGTAAAGTCTGGTTAGCTGAAATGGAAAAGTTTCTTATTTTTAAGCTTGGCAATTACTCTGTGACAGTGTGTTTGTGTGTGTGTGTGTGTGTGTGTGTGTGTGTGTGTGTATGTGTGTGGAGGGGTTTATTTTATCTTTTACTGATGTATAATTGACATATAACATGTAGTTTTAAAGTATACAGCATATTTTGATACATTACAACATGATTAGCATCATAGTGGTAGCTACCACCTCTATTGTGGCAAATAATTATTATTTCTTTTTTGATGTAACAGCAATTAAGATCTAGTCTCTTGGTACCTTTGAAATCTACAATACAGAATTGTTACCTATAATCACTATGCTGTGCATTAGATCTTCAGGACTATTTATCTACTAGTTGGAAGTTTGTCCCCTTAAACAAATTGGCTGTTTTCTTAGTCAACCAAGAACTGATTTCAGATTCAGAAACATTCAGCTCAGAAATCTTGAACTCCTCAGAATCATCCAATTTTCTTAGAAGCTCAGTGTGCTCTGTGAAACATCTTTACAGGAGGCCACATTTGTTCTTAGGCACAAACTTAGGCAGCTAATAACAAGCTCATGGAAAAAAAAAACTTTATAAAAAAGGCTTTGCCTTAGAGAGTGTGAAACACAGTACAAGTCAAAGTAAGAAGTCAAGACAGAACAGCAGGCTTAAATGTCCTTTCAGAGATTTCAGACACAGTTCTTCAAAATGGCGAGAGCTGGTGTACCCTTTTCTATGTCAGCCCTGTCTGCACCATCAGGGCACATTTCATCAGGGGCTCTGACCTGAGCCAGAACATGAACTGAGGCATAGATTCTCCTGGCCTGAGATATTTCTCCATGACTCCCCTACCTGGCTATTAGACTGAGATCATTCTCTATGATTCTGTGACCCCTGCCTCCTGCCCAGGAGAACATAACATCTTATTTTATGAGTGTTGGAAACTTGCTGTTTATCTCAATTCAAGGTTAGAAAAGAAGAAATATGGGCATAGATTTTTAACATGGGAGCTCTACCTTAATGAGAGAAGAAAACCTTGTGAAGGTGAGGTGTATGATAGGATCATGGCGCCTCTGTTCATGAAGCTCTTTGATGGTTTAGGTGACATAAGCGTTGCCCTAAGCAAACGTGTGGTTCTGTTGACAGTTTTCCTTGCTTCCCCTTAGGACTGCTAGGTTCCCCTCCATGCTAAGCAGTAATTGGTAGTAACATTCTCTTCTGGGGCGCTGACCTCTATTTTCCCTGGCCCTTTTCTCCCTTTCTCATTGGAATGGGACGTGACTGCTTTGGTTCTCGGCTCCAAGCTATCTAATAGAATACATCCACTGAGGTGAGTTGCATCCATTATTAATGACAGAAGGAAATCAATGAACTATCCCATGCAGACTTTTATTTTAAAAAGGAACACAGTCATGACCAATTAAATCTGTGATATGAATTTCCATTCATGAAATGTCCAGGTTGTAAAAATGGCACCAAAGAGGCTTTATAATAACTCCAAAGCCCATCAGCTTAGACAAGCACCCAAGGGGTGAAAGGAAAGGAAACTGATATTTACTTAGAACATGTAAAGGAATGTTTTTCTATATTCCACTCTTTGTTAAGGTTTTCTCTGAAAATAAGATCCATTGAAAACAAAGACATAAAGAGACACTTTAATGTCTCTATGTATGTATTTTTAAAAAATCCTGATTAGTAATATTCAAATCTCAATTCTATAACACTGTGAATAAACAGCAACATCAATGACATCAGCACACTACCATTTTTTTTCAGTTATTGGCAGATTTGAAAGGACAGGCATCCTGTAATCTACCATCAAAATAAATAATATGGATATAATAAGGTAGATAGGCACAGGGAATCCTGAGTCATATAAATCCCATAATAATGGGACCAGCAAGAATTCAATACTATTTGAATAATGACTCTAGGTACAATATTTTTGAATTTTACACTAAAATACATACATGGACAGACTCAGATGAAAACTTAAAATTTAACTGTTACCTATACAATTAAGTCATCCTCAGAATCTGAAAGAAATGTCCACTCACTGTAAGAATGATGGATCCAGATTAAAAATTATGATTTATATGCATAAAATGAGTCTATCTGTCTCACAGTATGCAGTAAGACCTTTTGTTCTTTATCTCTTGTCTGCCTCTTGGATTCTGTGTCAGGAAAAACTGTATTGACTGGTAACAGCTATTTGAGGGACATAGAGCATTGTTCTCTTCTCTCAAACAGAAGTGTCTCTTTATGTTTATTGGCTGGATCGGGATAGTACTGGGTGGTGGTCTCCTGGTTGTACATTCATCCTGAGAGGTGTGGTTCCTATAATTAAAATCTCAAAAGGCAGACTCAGAGCCCCATTAGCTATCCATCATGGAGATTTTATCTTTCCATCCATTTATTGTATTTTAAGTAAAAGAGGACTGGACTACTTTAATGCCACAGACTAAAGTCAACAAAAGCTCATGAGACTTTGGGAATTTCACCAGTAACCAAGCAAACTGACTTGTGAGACAGCTTACAGTTGAATCAGCCTGAATGGACAGGAACTTTGAGCTAACCTTCTGTAGAAGAAATTATTCCCACCCACCCCCATCCAAGGAAAGATTCTATATGAAAACCATTGGAAAACAAGGAAATAGCATTATCATAATGAATGTTCAAAGAAGGAGATCTTTGTGACTTATCTGAAGTAAGAAAAATTTTTCAAAAATTTTAGTATTCTCAATAGATCTTAATATATGACTCCTTTGAAACATGTTCAGAAAATCATAAAAAGGGAACCACTGAGATTAAAAACAGGAAAATGGGTAAGATAATGAGGTTTTATAAGGAAACTAAAAATGTAATAGCAGAAATAAAAATTTCAGTGGAGGTAATGAAGAAGACAGTTACCTTGGAAAACTGAATTAATGATGTAGAAGATGAACTTGAGAAACTTGCACAGAATGCAGAGATTAAAAAAAAAAAAAAAAGCCCAATAGTGAGATGTAAAGCAAAGTGTGCAGGATTCAATTTAAGAATTGTATATTTTCCTGAGGTTATAGTCAGAATAATCAGAAGTAAAACAGTCAACAAAGATGTGGCTAAAGAAATCTTTCAGAACTGGAAAGAAACATAAATATGCAAATCTGCCTGTAACCCTTCCTAACTCAGTGTAAAGAAAGCATACCTAGACTCATCTTGTAAGGATTTTCAAAATATGTTTACAAAAAGCAAACCAATATCAAAAAGGAAAAAAGAAAAGAAAAGTTTGACTCAGATGTCTTCTTTAAAAGAGCAAATGTTCAAGTGTCTCTACAGAATTAGGTGGAAGAGAATAAAAGAGACCCAATAACTTTATTCCAAACTATTTTTCTTTTGTTTGGGAGAGATAAAGTCTCAGATTTTCAGAATCTCAAAAATATACCACTTGGCCTTTTCCTCTGCTCAGTGTAGTCCCTCCTACCCAAAGGTATAAAGATTGCATATTCTAGGGGTCTCCTTTCTGCTGTCATCTCCTCTGCTTTCCTGACACTAGGACATTTATTATTTGTGCTTGGCCCTCATCCCTCAACACAGATGGAATCTCTTCGTGTTGATAACATAAAACAACTAATGTGTTTGCTTTGTTCCTGTTACTTTGGAGGCCTATCTTTATCAGGGACTCAGGTAGTATTGCTTAGAGACCAAGTATACAAGTATGAAGCCAGAGAACCTGGGTTAAATCTTAGCTCTGTTTCCAAACAGACATGCTACCTTGGACAAGTTATGTAAACTCTCTGTCCCTTAGCTATGCCACTGCATATGACATAGGAATCATGTGACATAGGAATATTGTAAGATTATATATATGTTAATGTATGCAAAGAAGATAGAATAGTGCTTGGCAGATGGTAAGCTTTGTGCAAGTATTAGTTATTATTTCAGCTGTTGCTAATGATTAATCATATGCTTCCAACAATAATTGACAAAGATATTATTTATTTATTTGTTTGTTTTGAGAGAGAGTGAGAGTGAGCACAAGCAGGGGAGGGGCAAAGAGAGATGGAGAGAGAGGATCTGAAGCAGGCCCTATGCTGTCAGCCCAGTGCAGAACCCGATGTGGGGCTCAATCCTACCTATTGATCCATGAACAATGAGATCATGATTTGAACCAAAACCAAGAGTCAGCTGCTTAACTGACTAAGCTACCCAGGCACCCCAAAGAGTTATATGTTTAACCCTCCATAAACTGTTGCTAAATGGAGCAACATAAAGGCAATATTAATTCTAAGGAACTTGAGCACAAATATTAAATCTTTAAAACTATTTTTCGATGCTCTTCATTTTAAACTAGAAATAATGAATAAGTGAGTAACATATACAAAATGTTTTAATGTTTATTTATTTGAAAGAGAGACGGCATAAATGGAGGAGAGTGGAAGAAGGAGAGAGAGAGAATACCAAGCACACGGCATGCTCAGCACTGTGTCCCATGCACGGCACGATCTCATGAAATGTAAGATCATGACTTGAGCCAAAATCAGTAGTCAGATACTAACCAACCGAGCCACCCAGGCACCCCTCAATTTTTTATTTACATAAAATTCAGTCTAGAACCTATGATTTGTAATATCTGTCCTTTAAAATCTGCACATAAAGCATAAACTCAGTTTTACAAAAAAAATAGTCATTTCTGGTTGTTAGTATAGTTGTTACATTTCTTATCCTTTATTCTTTATATAAATATTTCATAACAAAATTATGTGGGTATAAAGAATAATGTAAAGAACATACCTATACTTCTGACTTATTTAGGCAGTAGGATATTCTTACTATACTTGAAATTCCTTGTGTCCCTATCCTCTTTATTTCTGTGCTCCCATTGCCTAAAGGATCCACTGTTTTGAATGTTATATTTATAGTGCTCTAACTTTTTGTGGGGGGAGGGGTCATCCAAACTATTCAGTACATTAACTAGTTTAAATCTTTGTGAAATTAATATTAATGACATCATATGGCGCATAAACTTCTGCAAGTTGCTATTTTCATTCTGTATTATTTTTTGTGATATCCACATACATGAGACAACTGGAGGGTATTTGTTTTCACTGCTAAATAATCTTACATTATATAAATGGAATCCAATGTTATTCATCTCTCTTGTTTCTAGTTGCTTCTGGTTATATGCTAACACAAATGAATATGCTATGAACATTCTTGTAACTATTCCAGGGTGCAAATCTTCAAGTTTGCCCAGGGCAGTAATTTTCATTGCTGACTCAGACCTAACCTCAGAGTTTCTGATTTATTTAGTCACAGGATGGCTGGCCTGGAATCCGTATTTCATGCATCTTCAGGTTAGGGGGTCCAGTTTCTTAGGTTAGAATCCTAACTCATTTAATTAGGAGCTATAAGAATTTGTGCAAAGAGATACTTAATTTTTATGTGTTTGTTTCCTCATTGGAAAAATTGGGGGTGCCTCATTGGGTTAACAGAGTTTATGTAAAAATAGTCATGCTCAGCACTCAATAAATCTTAGCTCTTATTAGAAATTCACTTTTTATATTTTAGCTGTGCTAAAAATAAATGCTTCTAGAGGTGTCTGGATGGCTTAGTCAGTTGAGTGTCCAGCTCTTGATTTCGGCTCAGGTCATGATCTTCAAGTTTGTGAGCTTGAGCCCCGTGTCAGGCTCTGCACTAAGTGTGGAGCCTGCTTGAGATTTTCTCTCTTTCCCTCTCTTTCTGTCTTTCCCCTGCTAATGCTGTGATTCTCTCAAAATAAATAAATAAACATGAAAAAAATTTTAAGACCTTGCTCCCAACTGGTTTTTTGAGGCATGATTTACATATAATAAACACACAGATGGAAAAGAATTGACAATTATAAATATCCATGTAAGCACCACCATAATTTAAATATAGAAAGGAGATCCCCCAGAAAGTTCCTTCATCCTCTCCCAATCGTGTTTCCCCAAAGTGATAAAATATTTTGCCTGTTTTAGGACTTCCTCTAAATGGAATTAGATTACATGCACCCTTTTGTGTCTGGCTTTGTCTCAACCCAATGCTTTTGAGCTTTGCCCATTTTCTTACATGTATCGGCAGTCCCACACTTTATTTTCCTGAATAGTATCCCATATTTTGATCTACCCCAATTTGTTTAGTGATTCTCCTGTTGATGGAAATGGAAAGTCATGAACATTCATGTACAAATCTTTTGATGGACATAATTTCCATTCCTCTTATGTAAATACCTAGGGATGGTCTGACATTTAGATTTTAATTTCAGTAGTATTTTTCACTTTTGCATGCACATTTGTGACTTTCTCAAGTAATCATAAGTAGTTTTATATTATCTTGTTTGGCAGATAATTTTAATTTTCTTTTATATTTCTGGAGTTATATTAAAAGACTTATTTTATATTTTGTACCCAGCTTTTCCAATATTTGAGGTAACGTCCAATATTGAAGCATATAGTTTTCATGTTTGAGCCTCCTTTTTTGTTTCCAGTTTTGAATCTTATTTGTGTTGGCTTTTCCTGCTTATGGAGTTATGAATTTTGAAAATGACATTACATTTTTCTGACATTACATGTGCAAAACTAAGGAGGTTTGTATAGAGGACCCCCTGCCCCTCGCCATGGGAGGACTTCATTTTGTTTCTGCCAAAGCAGAGACCTCGGAGTATTTAAATTAATTTAATTTGTATGACTGTGGTTCTCTAGACTTCTCAGTTGGTGTGATGTTGAAACTAAAATGTCCTTGAATGTCACTGTATAGATTTGAAAGCTTACTTTTTCCCCTCACCTCGAAACCAGAGCTGGGTTACATGGATTTCTTTGCCATCTATATTATTGGATGGATGTGAGTGGTGGGGTGGAATTTTCTCCAGTCACTCTTCCAGGGAGGGTATAATCTTTCACAGACTCAAGCTTTGTGTTTGGTTCTCTGTTATAGTTTCTCACCTTGTATGGATCAAAGTCCTTTTCTTTTGAATTTACTTTCGGTATTATATCCCAACACTCAGAAGTCCTGGCCACCAGTCTTACTACTTTCTGACCATTCTATTATACAAGACCCTGATTCATTTTTGCTGTCTGAGGGCTTCTTTTGTTTTCAAACAATGATTCATTTAAAAGGAAATGAATGTGTCATATTTCATCCATAATTTTAAGTGTTCTGATAGAGAATGTTACTGGAAAGTGCAAGGAATAAAATTTGTATTGATATTAAACAAAAGGTGAGCAAGTGGAGTATAGACCAACTCCCTGGTTGAGGGCTATTCCTCAGAGGAGCTAGTTTCTAGGTATTTCTAACCTGTCACAGTCTGGAGCAGAGAGGCCAGTAGTTTCAGGGAAAGCCACCAGGAACAGAGATGCATATGCTGGCAATTGGAAGTTGTCAGGACAGTCAGATATTATAGTGCCTGAGGGATAATGCTAAGGACTAACAGCATCTCCACAGCATCAAGACTTTCCGTGTTCTGCCTCCTCCCTGTCTCCCTTTGTATAATGAGTCTTGTATTAGACACTTGAAAGAATTTCTAGAGGATTACATTTTTTTCAAAATGTTTAAACATAACTCCTGGCATGTGTCAGATGGTCAAAAGTTGTTTTTCTTTTTTCCTTCCCATTCAATTGGTCTGCCTTCCTCACCTTCTCTTCACCCCCATCTATTTATTAGAAGCCATAACTCTTAACTATCAATTTATATTTTACATATATATAGTTTTTAATCTTGTTTATATATATGTATATATATAGTTTTTAATCTTATAATTTCCTATAGGTTTTATCTCTACCAGTATATTGATGCCAGAGTTTATGGTTTTTATTTTTGTAATTTCCAAAGCATCTGGCACATTGTCTTACATAAAATTGCTTTTACGATTGCTTTTAAGTTTATTTATTTATTTTGAGAGAGAGTGCACATGTGTGCACACACATGTGTGTGCAAGCAGGAGAGGGGAAGAGAAAGAAAGGGGAGAGAGGATTCCAAGCAGGCTTTATGCTCTCCATGCAGAGCCTGAAGCAGGGCTTGAACTCATGAAACATGAGATCATGACCTGAACCAAAACCGAGAGTCAGACTCTTAACTGACTGAGCCACACAGGTGCCCCACATTTACAGATTGTTTAATAAATATTCTGGGATAAACTTGTGAATACATGATGTGCCTGACTTAAGGACTCATGAATTTACATATTTTTGGATAACCAGGTATTTTATTCAAATTCAAAACATAAAAATGAGCAAATATAAAACTTAACAGTAACAAAATTCAATTCAGGCACCCCCCGCCAACTCCCATTCCAAATCAGCTTTTTTATTTTGTTCAAGTAGGCGAAGAGTTCTTCTGAAAAGTTGCTTTTTCCTGGAAATAATTTCTAAATTTTCTGATTTGAAATGCCAACTTTGAAATCCCATACACATTAGAACTTAAAGAACAGATAGTTTAGTGGGAGATTCTTTGCACTGTATAGTTAAACCGTTAGCCCTGCAATGGGTTAAGTGGATCATGTGCTTAACTATAAACAGGTGCTAAGCAGAGGAGAAGAGAAAAGTACCAGACAGTCACTGCTTCTGAGAGACTTTGTGTGCTTGTGAAAATCAACACTAAGTGTGGGGTCACCAGAAAGAGCTGGGATTGGCTATGTGACTCTTCTAGCTGTGTGATCAAGAACACATAATTTAACTTCTATGTTATGACACCATCTTACCTTCTCAATTTATTAAAACTCATACATAATTCCTTTATTCTCTTTAAAAAATGTTTAATGTTTACTTTATTTTATTTTATTTTATTTTTGAGAGAGAGGACAGAGCCTGAGCAGGGGAGGGGCAGAGAGAGAGGGAGACACAGAATCTAAAGCAGGCTCCAAGCTCCAAACTGTCAGCACAGAGTCAGACCCAGAGCTTGAACTCACAAACCATTAGATCACGACCTGAGCCAGAGTCAAACACTTAACCAACTGAGCCACCCAGGTGCCTCCCTGACTATAATCTCTTGAATTTATTTTGTAAAGTCAGAATAATCCATTCATCTGAATAAATGGTGACAGGATGTTGATGGGGGCCAGGATGTGCTGCCCTCAAATATGGCACTTTGACTTATTAAATATCTTAAGCTGAAGGAATGTCTTAAAGATTTTATTTAACTTAATTTTTTAAGATTTTTAAATGTTTATTTTAAAGAGAGAGTGTGAGGAGTAGAGAGAAGGGGATAGAGGATCTGAAGCAGCTTCTGAGCTGACAGCCGAGAGCTTGATGCAAGGCTCGAACTCACAAACCACGAGATCCTGACATGAGCCAAAGTCAGACGCTCAACCGAGCCAACCCAGGCTCCCCCGTAATGCCTTTATTCTATTCTCAGATGACTTGTGTATAAAATGGGGATAATAACTACAGCAAACTATTTCTGATCATGCATTTAGTTAACTTTTTAAATATATTCATCACATAATAATTTCTCATTAAACAATAGCTTTTCAAAACCACCTGTAAAAAATACGGGAATGTGGGCTTTGGTGCAGTAATGGATGCTGCTTGGATGTGAATATATGTTGATTTTTGTGAATGAGTCCTCCAGAAGCCCGAAAAGATAAGATTCCTCTAATCATCAGATAAAAGTACTTGCTGTGTGAATGACAGTTGACAATAGCTATTGATTTGATGAAGTCTCAGCACTAGAAAGAATGGGAATTGGTGAGGTTTTGAGGACTAATGATAATAGTAATAACAGTAACATACTATGGGTGTTTTTAAAATGAATTCTCCAAGAAAATATCTTCTTTCTCCAATACCCTTATTTTTCTGACCTGGATGGGTAAAATTCCAACATCTTCAGCTCCCTTTAACAGTTCCTTCATGGATGCATGTGGCTATTTCCTCACTCCATCTGATTTCTGCCAATACTTGAAGTGGTGTTTTCCTCTGAGGAAAATAAATAAAACTAAATCCATTAAGGTCTGCTCAGGAATCACCTTTCTTCATGGAGAGTTCATCTTTCTTTAAAATGAACCATCTGACTGTGCCTGGCTACACGTAAATCTTGGGCTTTGTCAAGATTTAATGTTGCATAGGTATTTATCACATATAAACAGTTTATACTTTTTCCTTAACAGATCATGGGGCATGGAATTTTAAGCCTGGAAAGGACATTAAAAATGATTTATACATTGTACCTATATTTTTGCATTGCTACATCCATGCATATTTAAAGTTTTATATACATATTAGTTCTACTTAATATGTATTTTAGTTTAGATTAACATACCAGATAGCCATAGGGTTTTATTGTTATACCTCAATGAACAATTACAAATTTGAAAAAAAGAAATTACAAGCAAACTTTCACTTATAAAAAGAGATAGTACTTAGTAATACTGAGATTACACTGAAATTAACTATTAATGTATTGCTGATGAGAATCTGAATTGAGACAACTTTTACATTAATATGTAAACTGTATTGATATTAAATATTTTAATGATGTTTAGTATTGATCTATTAACACTGTGTCTAGGAGATTACTTTAGGCAAATATTCAGAGATGATTACAGTGAATAATATATAGGGAAGTTTATAATAGCAATATATAGAATGGTGAAAGTTCATTAAAATCCTAAATGTCTAATAAAAGGAAAATGATTAAATAAATGAGTCAGCCATATGATATAATAATGCAGCAGTGAAAAGGCTCACAGCTTTCAAAAGCTATTTAACAGTGAGGGGTATGAATGAAAAAGACATTAACATTTTTAGAGCCATGATCTGACCCTGACTTTGTTGTATGTATTTATGTGAATGCACGTTTGTCTATTTAAACAATATCTTAAAATGGGAGAAGCGCCTGTCTGCTCAGTCTGGTAGAAGATGTAGCTCTTGATCTTAGGGTTGTGAGTTTAAGCTCCATCTTGGGTATAAAGCTAACTTAAAAAAAAAAAAATCTCAAAATGGGATTATTTGTTTCTCTAGCTCAGTCATCATAAAGGCAATAATCAAATCATATAGGATAAACATCTCACTATTTCAAAGTAAGTTTCCACTCCATCAATATAGGATGGAAAACGTCAATATTATGATTCCCTGCAGCATATCAAATGCTTGAGATTAAAGAGACTGAGAGGAAATTTATTTGGAGAAATTGCTAGAATATACCAGTGTTTCCCTTTCCTCTCTAAAACCCTCTCTGAAACCCTATAAGGATGAGGTAGGGGCAAGGGTGCTGCCTCTTCACCTCAGGGGACCTGAGAGGAACTTCTAGAAAACCAATCAACAGTATCCTTCCAATTGCTCAAACCAAAAAGACCTTGACATTAAATTCAACTCCACTTTCCCTTGTATGTCCTGCATGCAGTCCATCAGGAAACATACCAGGATACGATCATGTATCCCCATTCCCACTGCCTCCCTAGGACATGTCATCATCATTTCTCACCTGTAATATTGCAAGTTTCTGAGTTCTCTGACTCCACACTTGTCCTTATGGTTTTCAACAACACAAAGGCCAGTTCAATTCTGTTAAAAACTGTCAGAATATGTCATTGTTTTGCTCAAAATTCTCATGGCTCCCAACTTAGAGCAGAAGCCAAAAATCTCCACAAAGACCTATGGAAACCTAAATGTTCTCTCCTTCCTTTGCCTCATCGATCCTGTGCCCTGTTCCTCCCTTGCTCACTCTAGTACTTTAGCTATTTAGTTCTCTTAGCTTACCGAAGTACCCTTCCACAATGAGCCTGTCCTTCAATGCATCCTTTGCCTCAAGGCTTTTACCTCCTTTTCCTTTGTTGCTCCCTCCCTCCTCTCAGTGTTTGCTTAGACATTGCCTTCACAGTGAAATTCCTGGGACACTATGTTTAAAATTATAACTTGGCTCTATACTATTTTTTCTTAGAACACTAATCACACACTGTGTGGTCCACTTCCTGGAGGGTGACCCTGTGTGCTGGTCTACCTGAGGTGGAATGAGTTTAGCCTGACATCACAACCTAATTATGAAGAGCATTCTCTTTCACTGCTCTTCTTACTTTCACTTTCAAAAATATCTTGGTTCGATTAATCTATTTATAAAAACAGGTATCTCTTGTTCATGGCTCAAGAACAATGATTCTCAAGTGGCAAATGGGCAGTAAATACACGTTGAGTGAATAAGTGAAGTAATTAATGAGCTCAGTATTTGTCCCATGAAGTTTAGAGATACCTAAGGGACTGGTGTTTGACCCTTATCTGTGAAACTCACGGGCCATTGGCTGTGGCTGGACCCCTCTCTGGCAGTGAAGAGAAGAGAGATGGCATCCCAGAGCCAGCTCTCCCTCACCTGAGGACCTGGCCCAGGTTCCTGGCTCTCAGATTGGGGGGGGGGGGGGCCGAGGGAAGGAGCTAGCCAGGGATCCCCATTTGATTAAAAATCAAACAGCAGACATTTAAAATTAATGACATAAGGCAATTCATGGGACTGGAAAGGTCTTGGGAAGTGTTTGATATTTATGACTGCAAAGACTCTAGAATTAGTCTGAGATTTCATCTGAGGGTAAGACAAGAACTAGCCTATTGAGGAGATTTCAAAGAATAATGAGGGAAAAGAAGAAGGGTGTTTGATGCTGTACCCTTGTTTATAACTGTTCATAAGGTACTATTTAAAAGTGTAAACTAGCGAATTGGACAGATCTGGTTATTGACTTATTTATTTATTTTGAGAGAGAGAGCATGAGCAGGGGAGAGACAGAGAGAGGGAGACAGAGAATCCCAAGCATGCTCCATGCTGTACCACACAGAGCTCAATGTGGGGCTTGAACCCACAAAAACATGAGATCATGACCTGAGCTGAAATCAGGAGCTGAACATGTAACTGACTGAGACAACCAGGCCCCTCAGGCAGATCTGATTTTCAGTGCCATGTCTACACTATGGAAATTTGGTCAAACTGCTTGTCCTCCTTAATCTTTAAATTACAAATACATTTGTTAGGGAGTATTTTCTCCCTAATATGAACATATGAACTTTATTCAAGTTTTGATGAATATATATAGTTATATATGAGTATATACTTTATATATCACATTAACTTTGTTAAATAGGAAATTTTTGAGAAAAACTATAAAAATTAAGTTCTCTTTTTAGGAAAAAAATAGACTAATTAAAGATATTTTGGTCTACTTTGGCACTCTGTTAGTAGCCACTTGGTACACTGATTGTTCAGAAGGCCTGTGCCCTATCTTTAATGGCCTATATCCTTGAGAAGTCAACAGGGACACAAACTAAACTTTACAACTAGTGGTTGGATACAAATCAATTTTCCATTAAAGGGCTAATGATGTGTCAGGGAGAGTTGGTGTTTTCTGTACCATAATGGTGAAATCATCATCATTAACCTCCTTTTAAAAAGCAAATATAGGAAAGATTCTTTCTCCAAAGAATTTCCTTGAATATGAGTTGTCAGATTCACAGACAAATTTTAAACTTAGTGATTCTGTTCTCTCATTCTTTCTAATAAAGCTTGGAGTAAAATTAGTTATCCTGATGACTGAAGCAAAATAAAACCAAAGCACCTATTTTTGTTTCGTATCATCTTAAGTTTTCTGGGAAAAGGTGATTTGGGTGTAAGGACACAAGTCTAAACCAAACAGACTCCCTGACAAGCTGTAAGTTTCCCCTCTGATCTAGAAGGCCTAGGTTTCAGTTCCCTGAAACTAACAGGCAGTTACACATTGCCTAGAGTAAGAGAGACCCCCTTTGCAACACCCAATCAGGGATGGCCAGCTACCACTCTCCACATTTCTAAGGGTGAGGCCTGCAGATGGAAACTTTAGATAGGACCCTGTTACTTAATGTTAAAATTAACCTGATAGTCACCAAACAAGACCCTAGGCTCATCCTGTAATTGGTTGATTTTAAAGGTACTCTAAATATTGTGATTAGGTCCCGCCAAAAGTAACGAACACTCTGGACAGTGTGTATGGTTAAAGTTGCTGCCAATACTGTTGTACAATTATGATTGGATGTCACAATTTCTTGTAACTCCCCCTTCCCAAGACCCATAAAAATCCCACTCAGCCCTTGTTCGGGGCTCTCAGCACGGATCCACTGCGCTGGTGAGGTCTGTGAGCCTGAGCCTGAGCCCGTAATAAAGCCCTTTGCCTTTGCATGCGTGCCTCGGTCTCCCTGGTGGTCTCTGGTCATTGAGGATATTGCTACTTGGGCATAACATGAGCAGGCTGGCGTAAGCTTGGACTTTCTTGGTGCATGTATGCATCCAAAGGTAAAAATAAATAGAACATTTCAGTGTCCCAAATATGTCTATTTGGGAGATGAAAAGATTTTTAAGGGGTGGGGGGAAAGTCTTTTCAAGCAGGCATTATGCTTTTCTAAGGATGGACAGTATCTCTCTGGCAGCTATAATTTCTCTACTTGAAAGTGTTTTTTTGTGCCTTGTTGCTGGCTTCCTCCTTTGCATGCTTTCTTTAATAGTTGAAATTCCTTCTAAAGGTTACCATTTTTAGAAAATATCTTTCTGGCCTTTCGTATTTTGCTAGAGGGAGTGCCAGCTAACTGGGATCTAGTCCGATGCCTATTTGCGGTTAGATTGTAATTACAGGAACTCTCCTACTGGCCCTCTCCCCTGCTTCTCTAGCGAAACTCCTCCCCCCACCAGCTCCACTGCCACACCCCAGCCTTCTGTCCTCACCTCTTAGCTCCTTGCTGAGTTAGACCGCACTTGATAGCCAAATACCCAAGGCATTAGCAAAAAGCATCCTGAAACCATACTTTAACATTTTTAATCAAATTCCCCAAGTGGGAAATTTAGAAATTTGTAGGGGGGAAGTGTGTGCACGATCCTGAGCACCTTAAAATACGATGTCTGGCAAATTATTAATTTGTTATAATTGTCAAGATGGATATTTGGTAAGAATCATTTGGTAAGAATTTCCTGGCTGAAATTTCTGTAGGCACATTCCTTGTTATAGGCCTCAAGGACCTAGGTCAACTAGTTGTCTTTCTTTCGAAGAAGATTCCAAATGGTTTTTCTAGAGAATTCTCATATTTACCTTGTGTACTTCCTCAGACTTGGTCAAGCTTCTTAGTCTTTATCCCTTTCGAGAGATTCACTAAGAATATAAGAACATCTGAAAAGCTGAAATAAAGCAATTGGATTAACTTTATTTACTCTCTTTTCTCAGATTTTTCACTGGACACACTTTGCATGTCACATTTACTAATGTCCAGTAGTAAAATTAGTATTCTGAGGAACGCTTGGAGAAATGATGCTCTGAATGCAATACACATTTTTCTTTATGAAACTTCCAGAGAGCTTCATTGGGGAACCTCATGATGTTGGTGCTCTGTAGAATTTTATTTTAATGGGACTTACTTTGACATTATGTAGTTAGCCTATGAGGGACAGTATATAGAAGAGACAAATATATATAATAAGTTTATTTATTTATTTACATAAATATATTAAATGTTTATTAAATATTAAATATTTAACTATTTACTTAATAATTTAATAATAAATATAATATGTAAATGTTAAATATACATATTTATGCTTAGAGATGTTAGGTAACATGTCCCAAGCCCAGTTTTCTAAGACTGCAAATCACAGTATTAGCACAGACTCAGCAGCTGAACACATACATTTCTCTTGCAGTTTCTAAGGGTCAAAAGTTAGGGCATGACTTCGTGGAGCCGCTGTGTCTGATTCTCACCAGGCTGGAATCAAAGTGTTGACTGTAGGGCTGTGTAGTGTCAGCATTCATTTTCTTATGGGTAGGTGGACTGAGGGACTCAGTTTCTTGCTGGCTGTCAGCTGGAGTCCACCTTCAATTCTTTGCCAAATGGGCCCTCTGAACATGACCACTTGCATCCTCAAAACTAGCAAGGAAGATGTATTCTAGCAAGATGGGTTGCAATCATATGAAATATTATAACAGAGGTGATGTCCTATTACCTTTATTATATTATATGGATTACGAAGCAAGCCACAATTCCTTCCTTCACTTAAATGGAGGGGATTTGCACAAGATATGGTTACCAGGAAGTAGACATCATAGGGCCTGTCACACAAATGTGTCATTTAGCATTACACCAACAGACTAGAGAATAAATAGGGAAACATTACCTCCACATTTATTTATCTGACCTTACTGAGGTTCCAAAAAATCCCATAGGTCCTGTTTACCCAAGATCTCAACGTTGGTCCCTTTTCATTTGAACTCCACATTCTGAACATACATATCCATCCTACTACTGCACCTCCGATGTCCCAACCAAAACTTCTTTGATATCTGTCTTCTTCTAAAGTCATCCTTCTTGCACTAAGTTGACTAATGGAATATGCTCTAACAAAACAAGTATAAGTGCAACCCTACTGTATAACATATTTGCATGCTACGCATATTGTTTTTGTTCAAAAGACTAGCCCTAAAGATGAGATTTTTCAGTGACATGATATCTCTGCTAATTTATAGAACTATATTTATTATGGCAAGTGTGAGAAGCTTGTACATTTTCTGTCTCATCTCCCCTTCTGTACCCCTGCATGCTTTCTTTTTCTTTTTCTTTTTTTTCTTTTTCTTTTTTTTTTTGTCCTTTATAATTTTGGGCCAAAAGAGTTCAAGACTGAAATAAAATAGACATCTTAGCCAGTACTTCCTTCTGAAACCCTGCTGCTCTCTTTGTATGGGAGAGACTGGCAAGTCACGTCAGCAATTGACGTTGCTAAGTGTTTCTTTCAAATGCCTTTGGTCACATGTTTTTGGTTATTTCCTTCTGTGAGCCTTACCTCAGTCCAAAGCTCACAGAATACAATTAGAACTGGGTTCTAAGAGCAACAAGAAATCATAGAGTATATGGACCATGGCATATGGACCCCTGAAATATAATCCTAAAGACCAAAATGCAGCCAATCAGAAATCTTTACTATAATTTGTAAAAGTTAAATTCCATGAGTAAATTAAATGCTTAGAAAAAATAAAACAGGAAAGGCTTCAGAAAGATTAAACAATGAATTGAATAGTATTCAAGCATCACTGAAGTTTGGGAATAGAGGAAGTCAATGTGTTTTCCAATAAATAAAATATAAGTCAATCTTGCAGAGAACACTTTGAATAGCCTTGCTTTTTGGCTAAGAAAGAATGTGTAACATTGTAAACATTGTGCTTATTGAATTTTAAACTCCATACATTTCATAAAAGGTGGCTCTTCCCTCATCATCTCAAAGGAAATAGAAATGGTTTATATTATAAATGCATTCCTGCATTCAAATACATTTCTAAGGAGAGAAAGAACTGGGCTGTGGCAATTTTCTTCTGTGATACAGTGTTACTTTGCTTATTGTGAAGTTTCAAAAATCTTTACACATTGTATCTTTTGAATTCCATCCACAAAAAGGAAAATGTTTGCTTTGAATATAAATTCCATTAACCATAATCTGTTCTCATTCCACCTTTCCAAACTCATCTGCTTCTATTTCATCCAACCCACCCTTCATTTTAGATACATCCAAATATCGTCTGTATCATGAACCTGTCTTGACTTTTCTGCAATACTCAGCTCATTCCTAGCACAGTGCATGGCACATGGAAAAATCTAAATAATATATGGAATGCCTCAGGGTCATTATGTCTTTTGGCCTGCCTTGCTGCACCTGTCTTTTCTATATTAAACCTTATCAGTAGGCAAAGGCTGGACTCAAATGCCTTTCTATCCTTGAAGCCAACCTCCCACTTGGGATAAATTACTCTCTCTTCCATGCCCCACAGCTTATATCTTGATTATAGCAAGCATTTAAATTTCCATTTTGTGTTGAGGGAGCCTTCAGTCAGAGTTTGGGGAACTACTCTGGAAATTATGATGAACTAGCAAGTGTTTGAAGTCACCCATGGTTTGTTTCATATTTTAGTCTTTTAGCATTAAGCCTTGTATCAGCTCTCTATAATCTTCTATTTCATTATCTATTTATCAGGGTGATAATCTGTACTCCCTTTTATCTTAAAACATTTTACCTTCATCTTTACTCCATCAATAAGTTGGGGGTTTTGTAGATTTGCCGTTCATTTGATCTGCTCATGTTGAACATGGTAGTGAACCTATTATATCTTAGGAACAAAACCAGAATAAATGCTTTTCCATTTGCAAATGCTGCCATGTTCATGAGTAACTGCACATAGAACACTGAGAGTTCACATGAAAAATGAGACATCCTATTAACTTTCAAGTCAGAGCAAGAGTCCCTGCTTGGAGTGCATCTGTGAGACGCAGTATAGTATAGTTAGAAGTACAAGAATTAGAGACAGATTTTCTGGGTCTGAATCCCAGATCTATTATTAACTGGCTGTGATGATTTTGTGCTGTGTCAACTCAGATAAATTGGAATGAGATTTTACATACTTCCTTTGTTGAATATTTCTGGAATAGGGTTGGCCACAGAGAAATTTGTGCCCCTCTCCAGGTTTGGTAGGCAGTGTGACATCATTAAAATCTTCTAGGCATCTGGGACCTACTATAGTCTGTGATTACTCAGAAGCTCTGGGAGCCAAAGCTACAAAAAGATGTGGCTATTTTGGTAATAAATGCTACTGAAAGACCTTTTATCTTAACCAAGTACATAATGTCTGTTTCTTCCACCATATTCCGTGGTACATAAAGTCAGCATATTCTCTCAATTATTCTTTATAGTGCTTTTCACATAATACCAGTGCCATTGAAAGTGGTTGAATTAAAACAGAATGATATTGCAACAATATTTTTAATGGTGTGTTAATTATGAAAGTTTAAGCTTCCTTATGAACGAAGTAGAAAGGCAATTTTTCTTTCACAAGACACCTAGGATATTCAGACCAAGGCAGAGGTGCCTTCTTTATTGCTACGTCTTCATTCTCTCTATGCTATTTTCTTTTTCGCAATCATGTCATCATTGAAAGATGGCTCTTCTATCTCCAGTTTCCCATTTATGTTCCAGAAAGCAACCTAACAAAGAGAAAATTAAGAAAGCCCCTCTTGGGCTTTTCTGCAGAAAAGTGATTTTCTACTTTTATCTCATTTGCTTGAACTGTGACACTGTATTTCTAGGTTCTTGGAGGAGATCCCATGAAAAAAGATACCCAGAAAAACTGAGTAACTCCCCTAAATGGCCCAAGCTACCACCTTAAACAACAATTCCAGCTAAAGACAAAAGAAGATGTTAGAAAGGGTGGAGTGGAGGCCAGTTATGGAAGGTGAACAGGAAAAGCAGAGTAAACAAGGGTTAGGCTGTTATGCAGATTTAAGTCATTGCTTTCTCCATTGATAGCAGTTTCTAGAAATTTAGAGTCATCCCTCTCTAGATAGTACAGGGAGGGGGACATCCTTTGGATGGATGGAAATGGAGATTTCTTTTATAAATGCAAATGACTCTTACAAAAGGGTAATCTCTTTTTTTAAATGTTAACTTATTTTTGAGAGAGGGAGAGCAAGGACTAGTAGGGGAGGTGCAGGGGGGACAGAGGATCTGAAGCAGTGAAGCAGGCTCCATGCTGAGAGCTCAATCTTAGGAGCCTTGAGATCTTACCTGAGCCCCCAGTCAGCCACTTAAATGACTGAGCCACCCATGTGCCCCTGAAGGGTAATTTCTACTTCATTTTGAGAGCTTTTCCTATGCAATCTCTTAAAAATAATCAACTTAAAATAACCGGTATGCCAAGGGGCATTATTTTGGAATGATATTCAGTTCCCCTTTAACAGCCACCCATCACTAGTTGGAAAAAAAGGCCAAGATATATGGGTGGGTTTTTTTTGTTTGTTTGTTTGTTTGTTTTTTGCCTTTGTTATGCCCAAGTTTCCAATATCGTCCTTAAAAACCAGAGACCGCCGGGGAGACTGAGTCACGCATGCAAAAGCAAAGGGCTTTATTATTACGGGCTTATAAGCTCCAGCTCACAGACTTCACCAGTGCAGTGGTTCCATGCTGAGAGCCCCGAACAAAGGGGAGGTAGGGCCTTTATGGGTTCGGGAAGGGGGAGTTACAGGAAATTGTGACAAACGTACAGGGGTCCAATCATTACTATGCAATATTATTGACAGCAGGTTTAACCATTCACATTGCCTAGAGTATTCATTACTTTTGGTGGGACCCAATCACAACATTTAGAGTGTTAACCAATTACAGAGTGGACCCAGGACCCAGGACCCTCACGTAGGGTATAACTAGCCTTAGCTTCTATCTCTAGGCCTGCCCTTAGAAATGTTAAGGGTGTTAGCTGGCCTTTCCTGATTGGGTGTTACAAGAGTGGTCCTTCCTGCCCTGGGCAATGTGTGCCCTTCTATTGTCTAATGATTCTGAGAAACTGACACTTAGGCCTTCAAGGTCAGAGGGAAACTTGAAACCTATCATAGAGTCAGTTTGGTTCAGTCCTGCATCCTTACACCTTGACATATCACCATCTTGAACAAAATTGGGATTCTGTTATTAAAGCAGTAGGAGAAGGTGGATATTGGTAGGCAAATGCAAATTTCTTCATGAGTAAGAAAAAACTGGAGCCAAATGAAGCAGAAAGTGAAGTGGTTTTTCCTTCAGCTCTCAGAAAGAAACTAAGAATTTCTCTCTGAACATCTCAGGTAATGCTTTGAGAATGCCTATGATGGAGGAAACTTGGTCCAGAGTGAAGTAAGTTCACAATGAAGAGGAGCAGAATTTGTTACTGAAATATGCTTCTTTGGCATAAACATTATTTTAGGCTGATCATTTCTAAGAAACAGCAAACACAGGAGAAGCTCTGAAAACTTAGTAGAAGTTACCATTTTGTAAGATACATGTATAAAGGAAATTCTCATTTGTAAGGGTGTCTCCCTCTCTGTATGGGGAAGAAGACAGCCAAATCTCTGGAAATCTTATCAGTGGAGAAGAGAGCAACTCAAATCTGCACAACAACCTTTTCCTAGTTTATTGCATCTTTCCTGATAACCTCCCCTAATTGACTTCCATTCCCTTCCCCTCCACCCCCAACACACCTTTTATCTTTAGCTGGAGATTGTATTTAAAGTGATGGCTTGGGCTATTTTGGAGAGCTTCTCCGTTTCCCTGGGTCTCTCTTATGTATACAGAAATTATCCCCATTATGAAACTTCTGTTTTACGCTTGTTAATCTTTTATTACAGGAGGTCTTTCAGTCAAGAACCTAGAAAGCTGAAGGGACAATTATTTTTCCTCTCTTATAGCAATGGATCTATAGCAATTGAGTGGGGCTCAAGGAACTAGAACTCTGGTTCCAGTCACCTAAAAAGGAATGGAGGAGACCATAATCATTATTCACTAATAAGCCTGATAATGGAGCCATTGAAATCATTTGTAGCCTTATCCTGTATGTTTGTTTTGTTAATGAGTAAAAGACAGTATCTATATTTCCTAAACTGGGAGTGGGTGGGTGTGGGCATGAGTGTAGTGTTTGTAGCTGAATTAAAGAAACACCCAGTCTTGGGGCACCTGGGTGGCTCAGTCTTTTGAGTGTCTGACTTCAGCTCAGGTGGTGATCTCGCAGTCACAGTTTGTGGGTTCAAGCCCCACGCTGGGCTCTGTGCTTACAGTTGAGTTCCTGGAACCTGTTTTGGATTCTGTGTCTACCTCTCTCGTGGCCCCTCCTCCACTCACACACTCTCTCTCTCTCTCAAAAAGTAAATATTAACAAAATCTTTTTAAGAAACAACAACAACTACCCAGTCTTTCCTGCTGTGTTTTCACTTCTGACATTTTTGGTCACCAAATGTGTGGGATTTTCCCCCAGCAAGCAATTCTCTGTGATGCCATCTGGGTGTCCTAAAACTTAACTCAATTCTGACATTATCTACTGGAGATGGCATCAGATTTCACAGGTTAAAGGCTCAGTCCATTCTCCTTCTGGTGACCAGCACCCATCCAGGTGCCATCTGGGAACCCATCCAGAGTATTTTACTTAGGATGTAAGGATGCAGGTTTGAGACAATAGAAGGGCACACATTGCCCAAGGCAAGAGGGACCACCCTTGTAATACCCTTAACATTCCTAAGGGCAGGCCTAGAAATAGAAGCTATAGGTAATCAGTTATTGCTTAAGGCTAGTTACACCCTACATGAGGGTCCTGGGTCCTGGGTCCACTCTGTAATTGGTTAACACTCTAAATGTTGTAATTGGATAAACCTGCTGTCAATAATATTGTGTAATAATAATTGGATCGCTGTACCTATGTCACAATTTCCTGTAACTCCCCCTTCCCAAACTCATAAAAGCCCTACCCCACCTTTGTTCGGGGCTCTCAGCATGGATCCACCACGCCGGTAAAGTCTGTGAGCACGAGTTTAGGCCCAGCCAGCCTAAACTCATAATAAAGCCCTTTGCTTTTGCATGCGTGCTTTGGCCTCCCTGGCGGTCTCTGGTTTTTTGGGGGCGATATTAAAATCTGGGCATAACAAGGACAGAGAATGTTTCTGTTACCCCAGAAATTCCAACAGATTTAAGAGCTCAGTGTCAAAAACCAGAGTCAAGGACCAAATGTTAGAACAAAAGGTGTTCCTGGTGCTCTTAATCACTTAGGAAATTATAAGGGTTTTAGCAGATTTGTGCCAGGAACTGCAGAGACAAATAGATACACATTCTATGATCTCACAGTCACATTCAGTGTATGAGTCGAATTATGTATTAACCTGATTAAAGACTCATCATCTAGTTTTAATGTTGCACTAGATGTTAGTTCTCTTTCCTCTGAAGTGGTAAGTGTTTACATAGGTTTGGATATGATGATTGTTAAGCTCTTGCCTCTCTACTGGAAGCTTACCTTTCTGTACTTGCTTTCTCATACGGGGACCCTGTAGATAACATTTCTCCGAAGGCCTCCTATTGGGCTGCACTGATGGGAATACCAAAGGGAGACTGGAAGACAAGATGGAGAAGAATGGACTTCTTTTTTGTTGATTCCTATTCCTGTGTGCATTACTCCATCATCTTCCACTCCTGTTTATAACTATGGACTCCAGGAGAAGCAGTTGGGTCAATTTTCAGGTCACCCTCCTACACACATGCTGTCAAAACACCTTAAACAAGTCATCTCATAGATACCAGCACCCCCTCCTCAGAAGATTAAGTCCAGACTTGGGAGAGGGGTACACCCAAGAGTGTCAAAATGAACTGTGATGTTTTTCCTCCTTAAAGATCTGAGTCCCAGTTTAATGGGACTTCCTTAGGTTTCTAAATCCTAGTAACCTCTGCTGTTTTTTTTTTTTCTTCCACTAGCTCTAGCAGCTTCCTCTAGTTACTATTTCCATGTCACCTCAATGTTTCCTTTTAGCCCTTCAATATTTGTTTAAGCAATTCCCTAGATTATGATTTTGTTGTTAATTAAAGTGGCTGCTTTTGTCCCTGCTTTCCTAAGTCACTGGTAGAATGAATAAAACTAACATAAGTTTTTATAATAACACTAACACTCACTCATAGAGTGAATAAAACTAAAAGAAGTTTTTAATGCTACATGCTATGCTTACTAAACACAATGGGGAAAAAAGAGAATGACCCCAGCCAAGAGTAAAGTCCTATTGTTTCTTAATATGCCAGGCAGGATCAGATGTATGCTGATAACAGAGAAGAGGGAGATGGGTTTGTTCAGGTAGCTTTGGTTCCCAGAGAATGTGGGTACTTCCTTGTGTGGTCAGGAAAGGAGCAATTTTCCTGGAGGGCTTCAGCAGGGATAATATGAACAGCATGGACTGGGTGTTTACCCTATTGCCTCAGACTCTCCTGAAGAGATGTCTATTAGGTCAGTTCTATTAATAGAGCAAGCTGGGAATATATAAGGAAGGACTAGGCTATTGAGGCACAAAAAATAGTTTAAAGCCTATCACATTTGTATACTTCAAACATAATAGGAGATTCTAAAGTCAGATTTTGGCACTCTGATTTTATTGTACCAGCCAGATTATAAACTGTACTAATTTAGGGAACATTTTAGTATCCAAAGGAAGTCTCCTACAAAGTGGGGTCACCAAGCCCCTAGTTGGGATTGTATCAGGAATACCCACCAAGACAGATGCTGTCTGATAATTCTTTGTAAATTGCTAGAACCCTTTTGCCATTAAACGTAATGTATTTGCAATGTGTATTGAAAGGGGAATTTGTAATTTTTAATTTATAATGAACTGGAGTTCAAAAACACTAAAAATAGGCAATGAAAATAAATTTTATTCTCAGTAGGAGAAAAAGGTAAATATGTCAGAAAAATTTTCTTCTTGTGTTTACTTGAGTTAGAGCAGTTATGAAATTGAGTTAAAAGAGATATTAGTAGTCTTTTAAAACTTTGAAAATATTTTTCTTAAACTTGAAATACAGCCAAGGAACTTTAGGTTATAGGGAAACTATACACACTGATCTCTTCTTTCTCTAAGGGGAAACAGAAATAATTATATCTAAATCTGCATCAGTATCACCTATAACTATCTTTATATTTCTCCATAAGAACAAAGAGAAGACAGGAAATAGGGTAAATAAAAATAACCACAAATTTTGGAGGATAAAAAAGCAGATAGAAGATTGAAAGCAGTGTGATGAAGCTGAAAACTGCATTATGTGCAGTAAAATGCGTAGACAAGTTGAACACACGGGGAGGGTGAGGATGAGACACAAGATGAAAACAAGCATGGGCACGGAATGAGAGTCACAGCATTGAACAGGGTAGAGCCCCCGTCACCAGCAGTCAGGGCTCTCCCTCCACTTTCCCCAGCTGGGAGCTTGGGAGCTCCACAGGGATAGTAGTTGGAAGGTCTGCTTTCCCCAATCTCTGTACAAAACATGGTCAGCTAGGTGATGAATCCTTGGATAAGAATGGGATTTGCTTTTCTGGAGAGACTAAACAGTGTTGGGGAAAATTATCTCCACAGATAGCTATTTAAGACTTTTTTGAAAAAAGAAAATGGCCTTCCCCTTTTCAGGATGCCCTTGAATTCAGCAGTTAAAATCCCTGCTCTAATGGGTATTCCAAGAGAAGTAGAGGAAATGACTGCATGCATTAAAACAAAGAAACACACAGAAAAGAACATGCAAAGGAAAAAGAAAATAGCTTTTGGAAATTAAAAATACGATTATAAAAAAAAAATCAATGGGGGATTGGAAGATGAAAACAAAGAAATCACTTAGCGCCTAAACCCAAAGAAAAGTGCTGGAGAAAATAAGAGATAAAAGCAATAGTCTTAGAAGATTTACCCTCAAAATTCTATAACTTATCAATATCTGATTTATAAAAAGAACCGAAGATAAAGACAACATATTTTCAAGACTCTGAGAGAAAACTATATTCACCTTTAGGATTTTATAATTAAAAAAACCCATCAGTCAGGTGTAAGCATTAAATGATGTCATATTCATGAAAGGTTACAAAAAGTTCAGTTTTCCTGCACCTTTTCTTAGTCAGGCTTCAGCAAAAAGAGCCCGTAAGCTGAAGAGCACCAAGAAGTATGATGTCTGAGAAACAGGGGAAGCATCTCTGGAGAGAGGTAAACAGCAGGCTCTGCAAGGCAGCTCCCAGAGGCCTAGTGAGCAGGTGGATTCAAAGCTCTGGAAAAAGCTTTCCGAGAGCAAAAGGAGACACAACAAATAGCTTGATATAATGGAACATTTGATTTCGAGAAGAGATCAAGATAGAGGCTAATGGTATCTGATAGCCCATAGGGTAAAAATAAAGTTATTTATCTAGACATTTATAATCACTTGGCATTCCTGTGAATAATACTTTATAATAATCTTGGTTTAAACACTGACTGTTGATCACTCTAAAAATTGTCATCAGGGCATCTGGGTGGTTCCGTTGGTTAAGCCTCGAACCCTTGATTTTGGCTCAAATCATGATCTCATAGTTTGTGAGATTAAGCCCCGTGTTGGGCTCTGCACTGAGTGTGGAGCCTGCTTGGGATTCTCTCTCTCTCCCTCTCTTTCTGCCCTTCCCTCCTCCCTCCATCTCTTTCAAATAAATAAACTTAAAAAAATAAAATAAAAATAGGCATCTAACTATATTGGGTGTACAACATGTAAGATTTTAAATCCTTATGTTTTATAATGGGGTTACTAAAAATGTCTGAAATTAAGAAAACTCAAGAAATGAGTACATTATTTAGAAAAGGGAGGGTTAGGGATGCCTTACTCAGCTGGTTGACATCTGACTTTGATTCTGGTCATGATCTCACAGTTCATGAGTTTGAGACACATTGGGCTTCTCTGCTGTCAGCACGGAACATGCTTCGAATTCTCTGTCCCCCTTTCTCTCTGCCTCTCTCTCTCTCAAAAATAAATAAACATTAAAAAAAGGAAGAAAGAAAAGAAAAGGGAAGGTAAATGCCAGTAGTAGAGCCTAAACGATTTCCACTAGTGAGCTCTCTCCTTGAAGAGGGCCAGGGTGATATCAGAGGACTCCTGTTTTTCATTATGAGCCTCTCAGGGCAACATGATTGTATAAATGTGAAAATGTATTATTTCGACAAGAATAAAAGTGGTAAAGGTTAAAAAGGCAGGCAACAACATCAATTACAAAAACCACAATATAATATACCCAAAACTTAACCACAAAGTAAGTCCTTTTTTTAAAATTTTTAAAAATTTTTTAAAGATTTTGTCTTTAATTATTAAAAATTTTTTTCTGTTTATTTTTTTTAACATATGCAGTTATTTTCCATCATTTACACTACAGTAGTTACAATTACACTCCAAACAGAAAAGCAAAATAAAAAATCAAAACCCCCACTTCTATTTCATGTAATTAGACTTATACAGAAATTAGAAGGTTAAGTAACAACTAGTTAATCACCTAATTTCACAGCTATCTGAAGTGGCGATCGTTATATAGCAGCTTATCTATGATACATTCAAGATACATGATACA
>NC_043710.1:70863486-70885239 GCF_006229205.1 Suricata suricatta | reverse complement strand
GGGGTGGTTATGTTTAGATGAAGTTGCTTTTACAACACCAAAGACTTAATCATCCATTTCCTATATAAAAGGTAGCAACTTTTTTGCATGGACCTCAAGTATATTGTAGTATAGAGGTGGAATTTAAGGAAAGGTATTAAAGTAAGTCCTTTTTTAGTTTCTGCTGACACATTGCATTAGATAAGTAAGTAAATGTCCCTGGTAGAAAAGACATCCTTGTAATTTTAATGTACAACTTTTTGGAAGACAAATAGCCTCATGGGGAAAGCTCTATTTTCTGATCATCAGGAGTAAAGTCATTTGAAAGGCCATCAGAATGTCTGTAGGATGGGCAACAGTATCTAGAGTCTTCTCTACTGTAGAAAGTAATGGAAATGAAAGGGTTCCAATGTCCACCTCACAAGTAGAGATAAATTACCATTATTTGGGGGAGATCAATAAATTACATTAATTGTCTGACATGGTCTTTTTAATGGTTCTATGAATAACGTGTATTTCAAAGTTTTTAGCATTATATTTATGTTCGTATTAGAAATATCTCTTCCTCCTTCTTGAAGTTTTGAGAAAAAAAGGAAGAACAAGGGAAAATTGATTTGTTTAGCAATGATTTTTCAAACTTTTTTTGTTTTGTGCTGTGAAGGTTTTTTAGAGGTGAAATCTTTTGCATAGTCTCAACATGCAAAATGACCAAGATGGCAGGTCTTCTGAGCCAGGGTCCAAGTGAAGGAGCGGGTAGACCCAGCTGCCCCTGGATTATCTCCCCATTGCACCACTGCCTGACTTCAAATAGCAAAGTATAAAACTGGCTGATTTAAAGAATTGCTTCTAAGGGTTAAACTTAACACTCAGGAACTGCTGGAGACACAAATCTATGTAAAAGATATAGTACAGGGAATCCTGGGTGGATCAGTTGGTTAAGCATCTGACTTCAGCTCAGGTCATGATCTCATGGTTTGTAAGTTTGAACCCCATATTGGGCTCTGTGCTGACAGCTCAGAGCCTGGAGCCGGCTTTGTGGATTCTCTCTCTCTCTCTGCCCCTCCCCCACTTGTACTCTGTTCCTTTCTCTCAAAAATAAAACATTAAAAAAATTTTAAAAAGAGACAAAACACAGCTTCCCAAATAAAAATACTAGATGATTTTTTTAAAAAGTTAAAGTTGATTTGTGTTTTGTGAGAGAGAGAGAGAGAGAGAGCAGGGGTTGGGGGGAGAGAGAAAGCACTCCAGTGGGGAGGGACAGGGAGAGAGAAGGAGAGAGAATTCCAAGCAGGTTCCATGTTGACACAGCACAGAGTCCCACCAGGGCTCAAACTCATGAACTACGAGATCATGGCCTGAGCTGAAATCAAGTCAGACACTTATGCCACTTTGTCGCGTAGGTGCCCACTAGCCTGGTTTTTTTTTTTTTAAATTAATCATATTATGTGTGCAAGTATATGAATAAAGGTTATTTTTA
Source organism: Suricata suricatta (assembly GCF_006229205.1). Taxonomy (NCBI): domain Eukaryota; kingdom Metazoa; phylum Chordata; class Mammalia; order Carnivora; family Herpestidae; genus Suricata; species Suricata suricatta. Next base: position 70,883,783 of record NC_043710.1, on the reverse strand, counting down.
GATTATTTTAAAGGACATTTTTAATTGTATCTTTGTATAAAAATGTAAGATAAGATTTTTAAGTTTTATTTATCTGTGATGGTTTTTCATGAAAAATCATACTGAGTTTTAAGTAAATTTTAGCATCAGGCTGAACAGAGTTTCAGTCTATATTTTTGGAATGTGTCAGGAATCTGAAAAGCAGAAGAAAATCTGATGAAAAATAATGTTTCCTTCCTTTCCTCCTCGCTCTTTCTCTTCCTGCGTAAGCAGGTGGGACTAGGAGTTAAGCAAGTGTCTCTACCATTATTTTTCTTCATGACTATAAGTGGCTTGACATCTCAATATTCAGTTTGTGTCTCTTTGGAGAGAGCACAGTGATATCTTTGAAGCTTTTCTGCTCTTATAAGAAATAGGTTATTAAAGACAGGAAGCCTGCATAGACTTAGACTCCCAAGTTCTTCCACATAGTTCCCAAGGTCAGGGCTCCTGAGCACATTACTTCTGATTGAAATTCCCTTTATCAGTATGTCCAAAATGCCCTCTTATTTCTAGATATAGCTCAAAAGTGGCAAACCTATAAAAAATCCACTAATCCCATCATTAATTCAAAAAATACTTCATGAGGACCTACTATGTGACAAGCATTCTGTGAAATCTTGAATTATAAAGGATCTAAGGAGTTTGAACTTTATCGTGAAAACTATGGTTATTATAGGGTTTTAAGCAGAGCAACTACATAATTAAGTTAAATTATATATATTATATATTAAATTATATATAAATTAAATTTTTAAAAATTGTAGGGAGACCATTGCAGGTATAAATAGAGAGGGCTGATTCCAAAAAGAACTAATCAATAATAGTACAATCATAGTAGAGCACTTGAACATCCCTCTTACTTCAATGAATCACATGTTATTTACAGGACTAGGTAACTGATGAAATGTTGCTGTGACATATGAGGCAGGGGGTCCAAAATGACTCCCAGGACACTAGCTTGGTTGACTGGATGGATGGTGTTATTCAGTGAGCTATAGAGTTGAAAAGGAAGAATACATTTTGGGGAAAAGATATGAGATTTGGCTTTGAGCATACTGGGGTTTATAAGTAGAAATGATTAGAACCCAGTTGGATGCACAAGTCTAGAACATAGCAGAATCCCTTTCATTAAAGAATTCTTCTAGATGAGTGAGACGAAATCTTTTATTTCTCACAACATCCATAGTAGTTTGTATGTACTGCCCTGTAGCAGCTACTATCATCTACTATATATTTAAATTATATACAACGCATATAAATTCAACACACATGCATATATATCTATATGCGTGTGTGTTTGTAGATGTATCATGTGTCCCATTCTAGCCTGAAAGCTCCTTGAGGCAGGATCTATGACTGATACATCTGTTTACACGCCACAGCACTGAAACAAGGACAGACATTCAAAATCATGTGCTGAATGATGGACAGACCAACCATCTCACTGAACATCTCCCCTGGAAATTTAATGAAAATCACCCTCAGAGTTTATCCTCATTGTTATTAATGTTTGCTTCATTCATTTTGGCCACATATTAATCTAATATTTTCATTAGATTAATGCTTTACATTGTAATCCATTCATCTGCTAGCAGCAGAACAAGTTGTCTGGTTAAAGAATTCTCTCAGATACACAGTTTTGGGTTTTTTCCCTCATTGATTCTAAGGTGAAGTTAGACACAGAAATCAGGAAAGGCTTCTCATTTGGTCAAACCATCTTGGCCATGGGTGTATTCTTTTTTTGTTTTGTTTTGTTTATTTATATTTGAGACAGAGAGAGATAGAGCATGAAGTTGGGGGAGGGGCAGAGAGAGCGAGGGGGAGACACAGGATCTGAAATAGGCTTCAGGCTCTGAGCTGCCAGCACGAACTTGATGCGGTCTTGAACCCACAGACTGCGAGATCATGACCTGAGTTGGACACTTAGCCAACTGAGCCACCCGGCACCCCAGCCATGGGTGTATTTTAAGCTTTGGAAATAGCCCCTTAAAATCTCTCTTATCAACAATCCTATGTAAGGGAGATACATGTATATTTGAACACACACTTGTCTACCTTTTGCTAACAGTGATGTAGCTGCCTCTGAGTGGGAAGTGTGTCCCTTGTGGTGCTCCAAGCCCCAAACAGGGTTAAAAGGTTGTTTTTCTTTGTTTGTTTTTGTTGTTAATTAGATACAGCTCTTTGGATGAATTTTGGCTGGGTAAAATCTGCCAACGTTTAGGTTTCAGATGTGCCATTTATCTTGAGAGGGTTGACATGTGGGAGCTGATTGTTTGGTAGACAGAGATTTAATGGTATATTAAACTGCTTTTAACGCTGATTGCTTAACTTGGCATACCTAAAAAGTACAGCCTTGTACTCTTGTTTCTAACATTGGCACCAAAGGAACACATTTACATCTGCATCTTGTTAATCTGGATCATTCTCTAAGATGAAGATCAGATGCCACTTTTCCAATAATCTATTTATTTTCCTCCAGTGTGGGTCAGGCACCCCTCTTTTGAGTTCTTATAGAAATTAAATAACTATCTTTATAATAACACTTGTTGGTTTGCTCATTTGGGATATCAAATTGTAATAATCTCAAGAGTTGGGAATTATCTTTCATGTCTCTGTCAAGTGCCAGGCAGATAGTAGGTGGCAGGCCACCAAATAAAGAATATAAACATTCAGAATTTAGAATGCTCTTTGGTCTCCTACAACTTCTCTTAGAAACTACCATGAGATAAAACACTTTTTCCTCAGAGTTACATTGGTGTGGGTGGGAAACCAAATACCTTCTGTGTGTTTAGTTTTTTGCTCCTAACTTATAAGAAGTATAGTACTTCTTCTCTTTTCCCATCCACTACCTTTAGTTCTCCTTATAGGGGAACCTAATTATGACAGACTCAGCCTCTGCAGGAAGAAGGGAGTGAGTGGTGAAAGGGCTTTTGAATGGATTCCTCAGAGCTGATGCTAAGGTAGAAATGGTGACTATATAGGGGATAAGATGGGCACTCAAGACAAACTGTATCTAGAGTATAGTGATCTCCTCTTGAACATGACATTGTAGCAAAATATTTACATATCCTCTTCCTCAGCTATTCTAAAAACTCCCAGGATAACACACAGTGCTGACCAAGGGTTATTGTTTAACTAAAAATATAGAATGGACAAATCATTTAATAAGGTAATATTTTAGGGTAGAGAATTTGCTCTTTGTTGCTACCATTTTTATTGTTTTGTATCTTTCTCTTTATTTTATGACCTAATTTCTTAGTAAATTTTATTGAAAAGTTACTGCGTATTTCCTGCTGGCCTAAGGGAAAAAGAGAATATTTTTCATTGCTCACTCAGGAGAACCACAGCAATAAAAGCACTGAGCATGATTGGTGTAGTGTTGATTGACATCATGACTGCAGCAGGAGAAATGATTTTATGGGTGTGTGGATTGGTGGAAATATAAGCAGCGTCAAAGCAGATAAACACAGAAAGTCAAGAAGAAAGAGTCAGGGAGCATTGTGGTCACAGATTTCTTCTGATCTCTGGCTTTATCCATTAAAACTGGGTCATTCATGGGAGCCTGAGTGGCTTAGTCGGTTGAGCATCCGGCTTCAGCTTGGGTCATGATCTCAGGGTTCGTGGGCTCGAGCCCCACATTGTGCTCTGTGCTGACAGCTCAGAGCCTGGAGTCTGCTTTGGATTCTGTGTCTCCCTCTCTCTCTGCCCCGCCCCTGTTCGCACTGTCTCTCTCTATCTCTCAAAAATAAGTGAAAAAAAAAAATTAAAAAAAAAACTGGGTCATTCATTAATTTGTCTAAACTGGAGGTCACAATTTCCTGAAAGATTGAAATGATTACCCAGGGACTAGTAGATAACATAAATGAAGACACCAGGCTAGGTATAAGGCAATAAGAAGTGAGGACTGGGGCAAACCAGAAAGGACATGCAACTTCTTTCTGAAGGCATTCACATCCTTTTAGAACTCTGCAGTAGAGAGTGAAACACAAAACATGCATCTAAGATAAATTCACACATGGGGCTCAAGTTCCTGATCTCTTGTAAACACTTCTGTACTAATTTGTATGTTTGATCTCTCAACACACTTAAGATGACCTCTTAAGTATGCACTTCATTGGTAATGCAGCTATAATGATAGTATTTCCAACATCTCCATAGAAATTGTTGCTTGAGGACTGCTCTTTTCTGTTTGTAGCTCCATTCCCAAGGCTTACTAACAGAGACATCTGGAGTAGCTCAGGCACCTGAGATCATTGCTGTGATCTCTTTGAAAACCCTTCTCCTTTGATCAATCCAAGCACATCTAGAAATCAATTCTTAGAGGGCTTACTTGGTTGGCTAGCCAAACCCTAATATACTAGAGTCCCCATTGAGGACCAAGCTGATCTCTATTGAAGACCTCTACTATTACTATATTTACTCAGAATATCTAGACTAGCTCTGTTAATAGGTTGCATGCATATCAAAGGTCATTATATAACCTTTTAAACTGTTTAATAAGCTGTTTGTTGTGTCTTTAAAAAATATTGAATGAATAAATGTGTTCTAGCACATAGCAGGCACTGATACTAAAGTCTTAACTACATGATAAAGTTACTATTTCCTGTAACATTTCCTCCAGACTATTTAGATTGTTTGTGATTTTTCAAGAATCCTTCAGGGGAAAATTATGCCACTTGGAGCTTCCCAGCTCCATCACATAGCCTGGCAATTAAATGCTACCCAATCCTTGCTAAGAGTAGCTGAATCCATGCTGCTGGGATATTTACTGTGGATACACACTAAATTATAGCCTACTGTAAGGACAAATTATGAATCCTGTTTCACCAATCCATAACAAATTCTACTGACATTCCTATAAAGCACTCAACTTTCGGGTTCCAGTAGGCAAGAAACTTATATTTAGTAGGTGCTCAATTAATAGCTGCTGATGGTTTGACATAGTCATCAATAAGATGAATCCAGTTTTTTAATCAAGGCTGTATTGTTATAAGAAGGTGACAGTGCCTTGGTTTGAGGATATTTTAAGCAATGCAGATCTTTTAGGTTTGGTATTTACTGACCACATTTGTCTTTTTCACGGTAACAAATGGAAGCTCTAATGGAGTTGTTGGAATGGGGGTTACATTTGAAGTCATACCTGAGCTGTGCATTATCACATATGTATATACTGTTTTTACCATTAAAGTTTCCATGGGGTGAGAAGTAGCATTCTGTGTATCAGAGTTGGCTTCTGCTCCTTCCAGAAGATTGTATTGGCTTATTTATGCTGTGCTTCTTCTCCACTCTGTTTCATTCTTTCTGAAGTACAGAGTGGTCATTACAGTCACGTTGTGTCATTCCCCTCTCCAACACTGAGTCAACCTCATCGGACATGGTCACAAATCACACTCTTTTCTGTATTTTTTAAAGTGTATTTATTTATTTTGAGAGAGAGAGAGTGGGAGAGGGGCAGAGAGAGAGGGAGAGAACACCAAGCAGGATCTGCCCTGTCAGCACAGAGCCAGATGCCACACTGGAACCCTGCACTCAAACCCATGCAAGATCATGTCCTGAGCCTAAATCAAGAGTCAGTTGCAGGGTGCCTGGGGGTCTCAGTGCGTTTAACGACCACTGGGTCGTGATCTCATGGTTAGTGACTTGCAGCCCCACATCAGGCTTTGCACTGATAGAACAGGGCCTGCTTTGGTTTCTCTGCCTCCCTCTCTCTGCCCCTTCCCCACTAGCACTCTCTCTCTCAAAAATAAATAAACATTGAAAAAGCATTAAAAAAAAGTCACTTAACCCACTGAGTCACCTGGGCACCCCAACTCTTTTCAAGTTGAAACTGCCTTTGAGCCCCAGGGTTTTATTTCTTCAATGTGTTTTTTCCAGCCTGTAATGGAGTTTCTAGCACTTCAACAAAGGGGACATCTGCCAAGGGTGTCATTTCATACGGAAATGATCATTTGTGAGATAAACTGAAGCAAAGCAAAAATGTTTTCTGGCTCTGGTTTTTCCTGCTGGAAGAAAAATCAAACTAGTGTTATTGAACTTTTAGGATTCTTCAAGTTATTACGCCAGGTGACCATGAGAAGTTGTAAGGTGGGATGCAGTTTGGGCAAAGCCCAGGGGTAAAGCTACTGGAAGGATGAAACGCATGGACAGCATAGGGAAGGTGAGCTTAAGGTGAAGATGTGCATGTTTACCACAAAGTGGTTGGCATTTCAATGTCAGCATCTATTTTCCCACTCTTAGATATTTCTAAATATTTGAGGCATCTTTCAGAACGGAAAGGCAAGTGCAGGAAATCTTGCCTTTCCTTTTCTGTTTGCTTTTCCATTCCTTAGAAAGTATTCTAAGTATACGTTCTCTCTAGAGAACAAAATGCCTTTCATTTTAGGCAGTCTCTTCTGACTACAGTGCTGACCTGGAGAGGAAATACCTTTAGTTTGAATGGTTGGGCTTCTCTCCTGCTAGAAAAGCAGCGAAGCTGTGAAGCATTGTACAAGGTCTCCTGAGTGTGTGAGTGTACGTGTAGGTTTGGAAAGAATAGGGGTCCACCTTCAAGCTTTGGTTTCTATCACTCCGTAGTCCTGGGCAGCTGGACCGAAAACTAACCCTACCTGAGCTTTTATTCCACAACTGCATAATGAGGAAGTTGTTGTAAATGACCCCAAGGGCATGTCCTTTGTTGGTCTGTTTCAGCTCTGTATGTGCTCTCTGACTTGTCTCCTCTGGGTTTGTTTGTCTTCCACGGCACACGATCTTAAGACCAAATCTATTCATTCATTCAAATATCTGAGTACTTATTATGTACAAGGCATTGTACTCCTTTAAAAAGACATATAAAGAACTCTAAAGTAGAATTCTTTATTCATTTATACAAATAAGCCAGATGCCAGTGAGAGACAATTCACATAATGGAGGTTAGTGGAAATGGGAAAAAATCCCCAAAGCTCGATCGCCAAAATCACATTAATCTTTGCAGTAACAGGGTTTTGCTTAATAACCCTTGGGATCATCTGTCCTCTTAGCACTTCCAAGAGTAGACACAGAACTAGAAATCACATACGGGTCTCCGAAATATCTGTATAGGGACATCACTAGAAATGGCCTAGTTAACATTTTGGAAATAATCCAACTCTGTTTGCCACATTCTCATAGAGCAGAACAGAGCTGTCATTTAGGATTTCCGTATCTTGTCTTTACACCCAGGTCATGAGTAGGGGCACAGGAGGCACAAGCTCCAGATACTCTGGCGTGACCTCAACCCAGGTATCCCTGCCCTGCATATTATTGTCTTAATGCCAGGAACAACCAACGTTCTCTTCTGTTGTAATGCACTATAACTTTCTTGTTGTCAGTTTACTTGCTGCAGTTCAGTTTACATCCCCAGTGCCTTCTTTCAATAAAGTCTTCTTAAAAGTATCAGAGACTCTTGCTCGTTAGTTCCCTCTTTCAGTTGCTTCTTTCTTTCTCTCCTCATCCATGATCATTTTACATCTCACAGATGAAAACTTGAGTATCTTTATTGTTTATAAAACAGGCAGAGTTTTCACTGATTCTGGGTGAGATAAGGCCCTTAGATGTCCACAGTCAGCCCAGGAAATCATACCATGAACATGAATTTCTACCTTTTTGGCTTTGATGATGTTCAGTGTCAGAGGGCTCTGTAACATTTAGAATGTTTATACAAACCCACCCACCTGAATATGGTTGGTGGGCTTCTCTGGATGGCTGATGAGCTCTTGTTCTAGTGGAGATTAACTTCTATTATTAAATCACAGATTATTGATTCCAAAGCTTAGCACCATTTACTTTTTCTGTAACTTTCTATTCCAATCAGGGGAAAAGACAATTAGTGGCAATCAGTGTAGGCTACACATCAGTATATATTCTTAGAATCATTGTGACAATCTTCATGTCCGTTCATGCCAGATTGCACGTTCCCCTTACATGTCACATAGTAAGACTATTTCAAACTTCACACACAGTGATTCCATTGTAGTAAACGTAACATATCCTGTTCCCACAAAGTAAATGTTTCCACAGTCTCCTTGTCAGAATAATGAGAAAGGGGTTCTGATACCCTACTGAACTGTCTAATGTTTCTCTTGAATACTCAAGACATTTAAAGAAAGGATTTTTCATTAGTGTAGTATTGGCACACAGGACGTAAATGAATTTCACACATGCATAACAAAATATAGAGGAGCTAACTTATAACAGTAATTTATCCAGGGTCAGTGGTTTGATATTCATCAAAGTGATTTTTTTTTTCTGGTCTGAAGAAAAAGGAATGGTTGTAGATTGCAACCTTAACATAAAAGAGCTGAAATACTGCCTGATAGGTTTCAACTTAAAGACTGTACAGCTCTAGATAATTCATCCATTCAACATTTATTCTGTGTCTGCTGTATGCCAAATTCTTGGCTGGGAAATGATGCTGAAAAGAGACTTGTTCCTTCCTTCATAGAATTTATAGCTTAATAGAGAAATACTGCTATAAGTGCTGTGATAGAAGTAGGCACAAGGCAAAGAGGTGACTGAAAGGAAGGATTAGGCAAATTTACCTGAGAATCAGTGAGAAGATTCGTGTGAAGCCAGTGTGTTCACTGAATCTTAGCAGCTTGATAGATCATCGAACAGGCATAGCATACCCTGCACAGCATGAAAATCCATCTTGATTAAATCACAGATAAAACGAACTACCCTGGAACCACCAAATGCATGGTACTGGACCCTAGTACTTTTATTAAAAAATTTTTTTTAACATTCATTTATTTTTGAGAGACAGAGAGAGACAGATCATGAGTAGGGGAGCGGCAGAGAGAGAGGGACACAGAATCAGAAGCAGGCTCCAGGCTCTGAGCTGTCAGCACAGAACCCGATGTGGGGCTCGAACCTAGGAACCGTGAGATCATGACCTGAGCCGAAGTCGGATGCTTAACCGACTGAGCCACCCAGGTGCACCACTAGTACTTTTAATTAAACAATTTATATCTATTTATTTTCTTCTTTGTCAGATTTTTATCCACAATTTTTTAAATATTATTTTTTATTGTTGTATAATAAAGATAGAGTTTTTCATATCTATAGTCAACAAATTTTAATGTGTGTGGATTAACCACGAGCATAGTGATGATACAGAATAATTCCATCACCCTCAAAAACTAGCCTGGTGCCACAATTATATTCTCCCTACCTCTTAACCCCTAGCAACCACTGACCTATTTTCCATTACCAGTTTTCTTGGTTTGTAAATGTCATTTAAATGGAATCACTGCGTATGTAAACTTTTGAGACTAGCTAGCTCTTGTATTCAGTAAAATGCATTTGAGAGTCACTCAAATGCCTGTGCATACCAATGGATTGTTCTTATTTTATTGCTGAGTAGGACTCTTTTGCCTGAATGTGCCAGTTTCCTTATTTACTCACTCCTTGAAAGACCCTCAGGTCATTCTCAGTTTTTGGATATGATGAATAGAACTGGCATAAATAAGATACTACTAACATAGTAGTTTATTTTTTAAGTTTTAAAAAATATTTGTTTATTTTTGAGAGAGAGAGAGAATGAGCAGGAGAGGGGCAGAGAGAGAGGGAGACAGAATATGAAGCAGGCTCCAGGCTCTGAGCTGTCAGCACAGAGCCCTTTGTGGGGCTCAAACTCATGAACCATGAGATCATGACCTGAGCTGAAGTCAGACACTTAACCCACTGAGCCACCTGGGTGCCCCCTTAAGGTAGTAGTTTAAAGAGAGGTTGATGAACCACAAGGTAAATACATGCTAAACATTTTAAGGCACTAAAATGGTTTTCCAGGGAGGCGGTGCCATGTTCAATTCCCATGGCAGTTATGCATGTTCTAGTTGCTTCCGACCTTTGCCAGCACTCAGTTTTTGATTTTTAAATTTTACATAATAGGGCAGCTTGTGGTATTTCATTGTGGTTCAAAAATATTAGATGTTTTGTTGTTCCATGGGTCTTTGAGGCTTTATTAATTTATTTCATTGTTTCCTCTTATTTTTTAGATTGAATAATTTCTACCAAAATTATTTGGGAGAATAATAATTTCTATCTTCAAGCTCATTGATTCCTTCCTATTATAGCCATTAAATGTTTAAAAAATTGCAATTTTACAATTTTTAAATTTCTGGTTGGTTTATTATTCTCTCTTTCTTCTTCTTCTTCTGCTGCTGCTGCTGCTGCTGCTGCTGCTTATTTTTCTCTTTATTTCAGTGATGCTTGTGATTGCTTGTTGGAGTAATTTTATGGTGTAAGGACGCAGGTCTGAATCAAACTGACTCCATGACAGGCTTCAAGTTTCCCTCTGACCTTGGAGGCCTAAGTGTTGGTTTCTCAGAATCATTAGACAATAAAACTGCACACACTGCCCAAGGCAGGAGGGACCACGTTGTAACACCCAATCAGTAGCGGCCAGCTAAAATGCTTAACATTCCTAAGGGCAGGCCTAGAGATAGAAGCTATAGATAATCACTTATTGCTTAAGGCTAGTTACACCCTACATGGGAGTCCTGGGTCCACTCTGTAATTGGTTAATACTCTAAATGTTGTGACTGAGTCCCGCCAAAAGTATCAAACATTCTAAGCAATGGTTAAAGTTACTGCCAATGATGTTATGCGATAATGATTGGATCACTGCACCTGTGTCACAATTTCCTGTAACTCCCCCTTCCCAAAGCCCATAACAGCCCGACCTCACCTTTGTTCGGGGCTCTCAGCACGGATCCGCTGTGCTGGTGAAGTCTGTGAGACTGAGCTTAGGCCCGGCCAGCCTAAGGCCATAATAAAGCCCTTTGCTCTTGCATGAGTGACTCGGTCTCCCTGGCAGTCTCTGGTTTTTGGGGACGATATTGAAATCTGGGCATAACAATGGTAGCTACTCAAAAATCTTTCTCAGATAATTGCATATTCTGTATCACTTTGTGTCTGATGTCTATTGATTGGCTTTTCCCATGAAAGTTGAGATTTTTTTGTGCTCTGAGTAACTTTGAATTGTATCCTGGCTATTTGAAATATTATATTATAAGTGTAAAAGTTTAAAACCTATGGAGAACTTATTTGTGTTCTGTTAGTTATGTTGAGACTGCAAGTTCTAGCCCATCTTCTGTCAGCTGTGATTCCATCGTTGTTTCAGTTTTCAACAACTTTGCAGTACTGTTAGGATCGGTTTCTCCTGGTAGGGGTGGGGGTCAGTCTGTTAGTTCACTTCTCCAACCATTTGGTACTTTTGTTACTACCAGATCCGCACATACACAGCTCAAGAGTGAGCTCAGAAGTTCATAAATCATTCTATGATACTGCTTTTTCAAGCTCCTCCCTCTTAGTAACCTCTCTTAAGTTTCTGTTTCTCTGGGGCTCCCCTTTTGGATCACATGGACAGAAAGCTAGGGCTTTCGTTAGTCGCCTCTCCTGTGCTCTTTCACAAACACGCCCACCTCTAGTACAAAGCAAATATAGGACAGAGTTGGGGGGAATGCAACAGAGGATCACCTACCATCTTGGGAACAGAGCTCCACTGATGAGGCTGGGGGAAGGCTAATCACCTTCCAAGTTTTGCCTCCTGTGGGTTCCTATTACCACCCCTGTTGGCCTCTCTGAAGTATTGTCTGGGGGCTGAAGTACAGGAGAATGGAGAAAAAAAGAAAAATACAAAAGGCAGTTTCTTTTTCTTTATTATTTTTTTGTTTATTTATTTTGAGGGGGAGGGCAGGGAATGAGGGAGAGAGAGAGAGAGAGAACGAGAGAGAGATAGAGAGAAAAGGAAGGGAGAATTCCAAGCAGGCTCCACAAATTGTCAATGTGGAGCCCAATGTGGGACTTGAACTCACAAACTGTGAGATCATGACCGAGCTAAAATCAATAGTTGGAGGCTTAACTGACTGAACCATCCAGGTACCCTCCCCAAAAAGGCAGTTTCTGCAGTCTGTCTAAACATCAGGTGTTCTTTTTCCTGGTCCTCAAGTCAGAACAAAAGGAATCTTCTAGAGCTCTCTCTGGCTGCATTCTCTGCCCACCTCTAAGTTCTATGCTGCACTGCATGAGTCTTGGGGTAAAAGGTATTCTGGTAAAAAACAGTAATCTCATCACTGATTTGGTGGTGCTTTGAATTCCATCTGCCTGCTGTTCCAACTTTCTTGAGGCCTCAAAGATCTACTTTGTACATTACATCCAGATTTTATAACTGTATTCAGTGACCAAGACAGAGTCAAGTGTGTGTATTCCATTTTATCCAAGACCAAAAACTCATATGTTATTTACAAATATTTGTTGTCCCTTACCAGGTCTATATTTCTCCTGTGGGGAACTATGGAGAACTTCTCATGACAGGCATGTTTATGTAGAATCACTGATGCCACCTGTTAGTAGAACATTCTTCAAAGGACATTGAGTGGGGCCTGATCTTGGCAAATTAAAAGCTACCTATTGATATTTTGGAAGTTATAGAATTCATTTTGTATTATCCTAAGTAGTTCCTAAATGGAACAAATAATCAATTCTCCAAAATTAAAAAAATTCTCATTTTGCATAGAAATACTAATCCATTTATCATTTTAGTTGTAAATTATAAATTTTTTCTCTCTTTTTAAATTTGAGGATGTATGTATATATGTAATAAATGTTGGTCCATGTTTAATGTTTGTCTTTTTTTAGATATTTTAATGAGAAATTATTTAGTAGTAAAATTTGAATTAATATACATTTTTGAAAATCTAATATAAGATACACACCTATTATTCAGGAATAAAAGTGCATAATGTAGGGGCTTCACAGATGGATTAAAACTCATTTGTAGAAATCAGTTAAGAATTTCTGTTATTGTCACTGGGGTGCCTGGGTGGCTCAGTCGGTTAAGTTTCCGACTTCGGCTCAGATCAGATCTCTCATTTGTGGGTTCCGGTTCTGTGTCTCCTTCTCTCTCTGCCCCTCCCGCTCTCATGCTCTGTCTCTCTCTGTATCAAAAATAAACAAAACACTAAAAAAAAAAAAGAATTTCTGTTACTGTCAGTATACTCATTACTTTTAAGTAGTCAGTCATTACAGTCCAGTTACAATTAAAGTTTGGCTAGAAAAGCTGAAGAAGACTTAAGAATGAATATTCTATATATTTGAAATAGGATAATCAAAACACTTTATTTTTCAAAATCTTAAGAACTATAAAACATTTTCTTACCAGAAAGACTACTTTTGTTCAACTTACATATTCCACTTGCATTTGATATTGATTGTTCTGAAGAATATTTTTGGAATTTATGCCAGTTTTTTTCAGAGACATACAACTGATCTCTTTAAAAAACCTGATCTACATTGTGCAAAAAGTTGCTGTCCGAAGCTTCTAATCCAGATAGCACATCTGCTGACCTAGAGAAAGGATGACTGGCTAGATTGGCATCTCCCTCTTCTGTATTAGATAAAGTGAATTTATAATAGTATGTGTGATCTGAGCAAAAATTAGCGTTTTGGGTGATAGAACCATCATTTTAATGCTTTGCCTGAAAAGACTGATCTGGAAGCAATTTAGAGAGTTTGATTTACAACCAACTTTGAAAAGAATAACACATGTTCTCAAGACGTCTCAAGCATGCAGCGAATAGGGAGCTGTGCAGCCACTTAAATTTTCTTTAATCTTATAGTTTAATCAACGATTCCCTCACAAAACTTTACCCTTGGGAGATTAGGGACACTCCTTGGAGAGCCTTAGGTCAGAAATCAATGTGCAGTTTTACTGGGATCACCACATGTGCTTCAAGTTTGTGAGACATGTTTCAGTTTATGTGCCAGGTTGAACTTAATTGTTTCAGAACTACAGACACCCCCGGAGAGTGAAAATCAGAAACTGTGCACAAAATATTATCAGGGGACACAGCATGTCCTGGCATGTCCATCAATGCAATGAAAACCATTTTTCCATTGATCCTGGGATATCCAGCAACCACAGAGGTTCCAGCATGTTAGATCTCTGTGTGTTGAGGCTGAACTCGCAGAGCTAAGAATTCAGACTGAGACCTGGAACAAGGGAGAAAAGCTTCAGTCACACTATATATCTACCGACACCCCCCCACACCCTGCTATATACAGGGAGAAGGAAGGGCCTTCAAAGAGTCTAGTGTTTTTTAAATATATAACTTGAGTTATAGCTTCATAATATTTGCTATAACCTCATACAGTACTTTCACATCTAATATTTTTCCCAAAAATAATTTCCTCCTTTTTATTGTTTTTAAATTAATAACTCCTATTACAATACTCTCATTAATTAAAAACTTGTATTTTTGCTAGAAAGAAATGGTAACCATATAGAGAAATCCAAGGGCATATAATGAAGACCAAACAATATTATCAAACTATATTAACTGTATTAAACTATACTATTAAATAATACTACTAAAGTACAAATGGAAATAAAGATAGATAAGGAATTTCAAATACTAATAAGTTTGGCTATTCATAAAATGTCATTATAAATAAAGAGAGAAATTCTGCCTCTGGAAAGATTGAGTAGACGTACTTCTCCTTATTCTGCCTGTTAAGTACAACTAAGAACCTTGGATATTATACATAAAACTAACATGGGAAGAATCTGAAAAGTGGAAAAAAGAAGGCAGACCACCAAGTCTATGGACCCAGAGACTGACACATGGTTTTCCTGGGTTTTCTTTTTCCCTTCTATGTCCCATGATCAGAGCTGAAGAAGCCAGGGATGTGAAAAGTGTGAATAAGTGCAATTTTAAAAAGCCCTAACAAAAGCTTGTTCATTTTAGTGAAATGATCAGGAAAGGGGAAACCTAGCAAGATAGAAAGCATTTGGATAACAACTGCCCTACTATAGCCAAACACCACAGAAAATGAGGTTCCACCCTGCCTATGTCAGCAAAGGCAAGGAGAAACCTAGACATATACCCTCATGTGGTTGTTATAAGATGCTAATCAACTTTGCCAGAGGTTGGCAGAGAGAACCAAATAGAGACATAGGGCTTTCATCCCTGCCAGCCAGTAATAAGCCCCCTTTTCCCCCACAGTGTTTGTGGAGTTCATGTGGTAGATTTTAGCCCCTACCTTGCAGTAATGAGGCATCTCTTCTCCCTACTGGGGTTGTGGTGTCAGAGGAGGTCCAATGGGAGTCAGAATTTTCAACATTGCCCAGAAATAATGAGGCCACCTCCAGTGCAATGTTAGTGGAGATCACAAGGGGAATCAGGGAATCAGAACTTCCACTCAGCTCAGAGGTAACGGGGCCAGCATTTGGCCTGATACCCCATACCCCCCTCCATACACAGACACACACACACACACACACAGACACACACACACAGACACACACACACACACACACACACACACACACACACACGCTCGCGGGCGCAAGTGTCAGTGAAGGCTGATTGGGAATCCTGCATTTCTGCTTTCATCTGGTACTGACAAGACTGCACTCCCCTTTCTCCTGGTTGAACAGCATCAGAGAACACAGTTAAAGCACAACATTTAAAGAAGATGTAGAGTTTCTTAACGTTATATGAAAGTGTTCACATTTCAATTAAAAATCACTTCTATTAGGAACAGGAAGATCTCCAGCTGAATGAAAAAAGACAGTAGCTGCCAATATGGAAAGGACAGAAATGTTAGAATTATCTGGCATTCATGACATTTAAGGCATTCATGACAAAAGAGTTTTGATGAGCAATTACAAACAACATGAAACAAATGAAAGATTGAAAAGCCTTAGAAAAGAAATAGAAAAATCTTAGCAAAACAAACAAACATATAAAGAAGAACAGGTGGATATTTTGGAACTGGGAAATACAATAACCAAAATAAAAGGCTCAGCAAATGGATTTACAGCATAATGGAGGAGGCAAGGGAAAGAATCAATGAGCTAGAAGCTGGTACAGTCTGAACAAGAGAGAAAATAGAAGGGGGAAGTCTGAACAAATCCTCAGGGACCTGTGAGACTATAACAAAAAATCGAGCACCCATGTAATCAGAATCCCAGAAGGAGAGAAGAAAAAAGGTTAGGTTTGAAAAAAAAAGTGGCTAAAGACCACAAAACCAAATTTGGAAAGATCTGCAAACCTATAGATTCAAGAAATTGAGTAAAATAAGCCAAACAGAGAAACATAAATACTGTATGTTCTTGCTTAAATGTTGCATCTAAAAATGTTGAACTCATAGAACCAGAGATTAGAGTGGTGCTTGCCAGAGACTGGGTTGGAGGCAGAAATGGAGAGATGTTGGTCAAAGGGTACAAACTGTCAGTTATAAGATGAATAAATGTACAACATCCTGATTCTAGTTAGTAATGCTATATTATATATTTGAATATATTCAATTATATATTTAAAATTTGCTAAGAGTAGATCTTAAATATTCTCATCTCACACACACATACAATGGTAACTATGTGAGGTGAGGAATGTGTTAATTTAATTTTGGTGATAATTCCACAATGTATGCAAACATTATGTTATCACATTGTATACATTAAAGAATAAATATGAAATTTGAGTGTGCCCCAAACAATATAAACCAAAAGATATCCATGCCATGACATATCATAATTAAACTTGTGAATACTTACAACAGAAAAAAAAATTGACACCAGCCAGAGAAAAATACATCTTATTTATAAGGGACAATATTCAAGGGACACTGGATTTCTCATCAGAAACCAGAGGCCAGAAAGAAGTGGCTATAAGAAAAGAACTGTCAACTCAATTTTTGTGCACATTGAAAATATATTTCAGGAGTGATGGGATATCAAGACATTTTCAGATGAGGAATTTGCTGCTGGAAGTTCTGCTATAAAGAATGGCTAAAGAAAATTCTTTAAACAAAAAGGAAACAAAAGAAGTATAAACTTCAGAATATCAGGAAAGAAGAAGTGACATGATGCTAAAAAATATGGGTGAATAAAATAGGCTTTTCTTCTTCTTTTTTAGTTTTCTAAATTTTGTTTGACAGTTGAAGCAAAAATTGTTACACAGTCTGATCTGTGTCTATGTATGTAGAAGAAATACCTAACAAAATTGTAAAAGAAATGAAAGAGACTAATGAAATATAAAAGTATGTAAAGTTTCTATATTTCACTTGAACTGGCAAAATGATGACACCAGTAGACTGCTAATAATGATATGATATGATACAATATGGCATGATATCATATGGTATTTAATGTATAATGTAATACCTGAAGTAATTGATAAAGACATTGTGCAACACTCAAAACACTATTGACAAATCAAAATCAAATTGCAAAATATATTCAGGTATCCCAAAGGAAGGAAAAAGAAAACAGAGAAACAAAAAAACAGAGAGAAGAAACAGAAAGCAATAAATAAATAAATAAATAAATAAATAAATAAATAAATAAATAAAATACCATACTCAAACCCAAACACAGCAATGATTATGTTAAGTGTAAATCTTCTAAATAGACCAATCATAAGGCAAAGAATGGAAGAGTGGATTTTTCAAAATGATACAACAATAAAGGAAAGAGGACACAAATTAATAATATCAGAAATAAAATATGAGATATTACTATAGATACTGCAGACATCAAAAGAATAGGTAGGAAATACTATGAAAAACTATATAAATAATATAGTATAGTACATTTATTTAGTAAAAACTATATAAGTAATATTTACAGAAAATGGCCCAATTCCTAAAAAAGAAAATAAATAAATCAGAAACTACCAGAACTCAACCACTATATCATTTAAATTGCCTTATATTTATTAAGGATATTGAATTCATGATTATAATACTCCCCCTAAAAGAAATCTTCACGTGTGGATGTTTTCTATAAGGAAGTATATCCTGCATTTAAGAAAGAATAAACAGGACTTTTTATGGTTTCTTCCAGAAAATAGAAGAGACAGTGCCCAAATGATTTTATGAAATTAGTATTATCTTGATATAAAAATCAAAGACAGTGCAAAATAAGAAAACTAGTCTATAGACTATATAGTAAACTATTACTCATGAAAATAGATGTAACATTCTTATTTTTAATTTTTAAAATGTTTTAATTTAATTTTGAGAGATACAGAGAAAGCATGAGCTGGGGAGGAGGGGCAGAGAGAGAGGGATACACAGAATCAGAAGCAGGTTCCAGGCCTCTGAGCAATCAGCACAGAGCCCAATGTGGGGCTTGAATTCACAAGCTGTGAGACCATGACCTGGATGCTCAACTGACCAAGCCACCCAGGCACCCCAGATGTAAAAATCTTAACAAAATATTAGCAAATGGAATTCAGAAATACATAAAAAGAATTATACAAAATGCACAAGTGAAATTTATTCAACTGATGCAAATCTAGTTCAATATTCAAAGTCAATCAATGTTATTCACCATATTAATAGGATGAAAAAAAATAAATCATGTGATTATGTTAATCAGTGCAGAGAAAGCATTTTACAAAATTTACCACTCACTTATAAGAACTTTTAGAAATATAGGAATAGAGTGGTAACTTTCTCAACTTGATAAAGAACATCTTTTTAAATATCTAACATTATTCTTAGTGGTTAGAAACTGAATGAGCTTGCCTGAGATTGGGAGCAAGACAAGGATGTTTATTTTCATTATTCTTATTCAAAATAGTGTTGGAAGTTCTAGACAGTATAATAATAAAGACAGAAAATAAAAGGAACATTGACAGACAAGAAAGAAGAAGATTTTCCCTACTTGTAGATGATGTAATTGTCTATGTAGGAAATCCCAGAGAAACTACCAAAAAAAAAAATAAGGAAAGGAAAACACTCCTAAAACTAGTAAGTGGCTTCAGCAAATTTGCAGGATACAAGATAAAAACACAAGAATCAATTGTATTTCCATATACTTCCCCAAAACACATGAACACCAATTTTAGAAATATAATATCACTTAAGGTAAATACTTAAGTATAAATCTAAAAATGCATTTTTAGGACTTGTGTATATAGAACACAATTCTGATGAAAGAAATGAAATAAGATGAATGGCTTCACTCATATGTGGAATTTAAGATACAAAGCGGATGAACATAAGGGAGGGGAAACAAAAAATAACAGGGAGGGGACAAAACATAAGAGATTCTTAAATACAGAGAACACACTGAGGGTTGCTGGAGGAGGTTTTGAGTGGGGTGATGGGCTAAATGGACAAGGGGCACTGAGAAGGACACTTGTGAGGATGAGCACTGGGTGTTATCTGTAGGTGATAAATCACTGGATTCTACTCCTGAAATCATTATTGCACTGCCTTGGATGTAAAATAAAAAAAAATAAAGTGTAAATAGACATTCTATTCTATGAGCATGAATTGGAAGACTTAGTGTGATAAAGGTGTCTAGATGTGTATTCTCCCCAAATTGATATGAAAGTTTACATAATTTGTATTTAAACTCTAAAAAGTTTTTATAGATATGCACAAAATTAATCTACATTTAAATAGAAAGGCAAAGGAGCTAGAATTAAAACAAGTTTAAAAAAGAAGAAAAATGGGAAGTTTAAAAAAAAGAAAAATACCTAACGTCAATATTTATTACATTATATAGCTGCAATAATTAAGACTGTGGTCTTAGTGGGAGGATACATGCATAGATCAATGGGAAAGAGTAGAGAAAACGCACAAATGTTGCCGTGGATTGTTGACAAAGATGAAAAAGCAACGTAATGGAAGAAAGAAAATCTGCAACAAATGATACTCGAGCAATTGGGCATCTATAAAAGGGAAAAATGAACTTCAATCCAGTTTTCACACCTCATACAAAAATTAATTCAAAATGGTTTACGGGCTTAAATGTAAAATATAAAAATAAAAGTCCTCAAAAAAAGAAAATTTGGGGAATCTAGGGCTAGGGAAGGAGTGCTTAGATGTGATACCAAAAGCACCATCTTCAAAAGAAAAACTTGATAATGAAAGTAGACAAGCTAATGAGAGGCAGAAAATATTTCCAAACAACATAGCCAACAAAGAATTCATATCTAGAATATATAAAGTATTTTCAAAACTCGACAATAAAAAACCTAAGAGTATCCCTTTAGAAAATGAGCAAGGCATGGGATGGCATTTTGTCAAAGAGGAAATACAGTGACAATGTTGTACCCAAGATTTCTTTATCGCCCCCAGAAACCAGAGACCGCCAGGGAGGCCAAAGCACGCATGCAAAAGCAAAGGGCTTTATTACGAATTTAGGCTCGCCGGGGCCTAAACTCGGGCTCACAGACTTTACAGGCGTGGTGGATCCATGCTGAGAGCGAGCAGCGAGCCCCGAACAAAGGCGGGGT
>NC_043710.1:70824603-70863386 GCF_006229205.1 Suricata suricatta | reverse complement strand
TACTTTTGGCGGGACCCAATTACAACATTTAGGGTATCTTTGAAATTAACCAATTACAGAGCGAGTTCAGGGTCTTGTTTGGTGACTATAGGGTTAACTTTAACACTAGGTAACAGGGGCTTATCTAAAGTTCCCATTTGCAGGCCTCACCCTTAGGAATGTGGGGTGAGGTAGCTGGGCTTTTCTGATTAGATACCCCCAGGCAATGTATGACTGCCAAATGGCCAAATGGTTCTGAAGACACCTTAGACCTTTTAGCTTAGAGGGGGAAACAAAGCCAGTCATGGCGTCTGTTAGGTTCAGACTCGTGTTCTTACAACAACTAAGCTCATGAAAATGTGTTAGACATCATTAGCCATTAAGAAAATGGAAATTATAAGCACAATGAAGTATCACAATATGCCTGTCAGAATGTCTGAAATAATAGTGTTCTAACTCTAGACTGATAATTTTCTTTGCACACGACTTTGGGTTTTACTCCCATCTGGGTTTTCCTTTGATGGTACATGGAGTTCTTTGATGTCCTGTCCTTGAATCTCTGTATCCCTCTATATATTCTTACCCAGTGGGGAAGACTCACAACCTTCTAGTTATAGCTAGAGCTACAAAAGCAGTAGGCCTCACAATCTGATATTGAATGGGATGTGTAGTAGCACTCCTCCACCCTGCAGGGCTTGGGCCATCTCAGCCTGCATGCAATGAGATGTTGTCTTCCCAACTAACCAATACCTAGCCCTCTTTAAGGTTAGAAAAGCCAGTGAAAGCAAGAAACAAGCAGGAAGAAACAAAGCTAACCAGTTTTACAAATGTAAGGGAACTGACAACTGTTAAGAAAAATATTTCTCCTTTATGAGGGGATTTTATTGTCCAGGAAGAGAGTTAATCTCATAAAAATGATTTGTTTCCCGATGGGCCCTCCAGCCTGGGTTCCAAAATGAAGGTATGAATGATCTTTATTGAGCTGTGGATCTCTGGGAGATCCTGAAGATGTCATGAAAACATTTAGCAGCACTTACATCTTTGGGATGGTGAAAGTAATTTCAAGCTCTCAGTTTAGCTAATGTTCCCTTAGGCAAGGAAATAAATTAGCAGCCAGCTAACACTGGGGAAATTACAACATGGGCATGGGGCTTCTCCTCTCTTCGTTCAGGTGAATGACGTTCTTTTGCTGCTGCCGCCATCACTACCTGCTGCTGGAGATCAGGAAGCTTAAACATTGCAATGGGTGCAGTTTGTTTTTCTAGAGAGACCTAAAACCAGGAGAAGAGCGGAAAAATAGATATCAGAGAGCTAGACTTTGCATGAAAGGTGATACCTTACACACAGATTGATTCTGTCATATAAGTGGAATTCATTTGGAATTAAATGTTCTGATTTCTGGCATCTTATTTCTGTCCTCCACCACTCATTTAATTTTTACTTCTACAATATTAACGTTGGCCTTACTTTGGCAGCTTTCCCCATCTCTGACCCTATCCAGCCATGACTGCTAATGATGTATGTTCAGGAGAAATAAAGAAATTAAGGGGGAATGGCAGGGACTTACTGCGGTGCAAAGGTGCATCTAGTCCTTCCCCTCAGGAAGCTGTGTGAAGCACTTATCTGTGATAGTGGAGAACAGTTGGCTTAATTTACGTTAACAATCTGAATATATTGTGATCTTGTTTTGGTCCATAATTGTTTCAGATGAATCTGAGTCTCATTTTACATTTGTCTGTAATGTTGACCTTTCAAATACTACTATTTTCAACTTTATGTTTACATAGTACTCTAATTAACTTGATCTTGATAACTGGCTAGGTATATATAAGGTATATAAGGTAGACCTTATCTCCCCTTTTCATGAGGAGGAATTGAGATGAATTTAACTAGTGCCATATACTCAATGCCCAATACTTGTTCTTCCTCTATGTTGTTGTCTACTGCCTGTTGTCAACATGGCTGTTGTTTACATGGCTTTCTTTACTGAGTCCTGAGCCTGAATACTCTTACCCCTAGGACGTAGGCATTATTGGCCTTGATATACTTCTGTAGAGGCCAAAGTGGACCAAAGTTACCTCTTTAAACTTACTTATTTCAAAACAATTTTTTCTCTTAGTATGAAGCCTGCAATTTGATTTTCTTGTCTATCTTTCTCATTAGGAGAAATTGTGAGCCTGGAAGAAAAAAGAACCATGAATAATAAATCTGATAAATGTGAAGTGACAAAGGGCTGACCTTATGCTGTACCTCTGTGAGGCATAGTCTTGTAGGCTTTAGAAATGTCACAACTTACTAAAGCTCTTGAAAAAGAATTCTTCATGTGCCCATGAACTTAATAAAAGTTTTTTTGGGTTGTGTGGAAGTTTACCAGGGGAAAGGGTAAATACTTTGGTGGGTTTGTATTCCCATTCCATCACTTATTCCTTTTGACTTAGGTGAAATTGTTGAATCCTAGTGCCTAAGTGTCCTCATCTGCAAAGTGGGGCTTTTTTCAGAGGGTTAAAAGTATTCAAGGAGATAATACATCTCAGTTACTTATAACAATAACCAGGTACTCAATAAGCATTAGCTATATATATATATAATGTCTTGTTTATTTATTTTGAGAGAGAGAGAGAGAGAGAGAGAGAGAGTGTGTGTGTGTGTGTGTGTGTGTGTGTGTGTGTGTGTGTGTGTATGAGTGGGGCAGAATGGGGGTTATGGGCAGAGAGAAAAGGAGAGAGAGAAAATCCCAAACAGGCTCGACATTGTCAGTGCAGAGCATGATGCAAGGCTTAATCTCAGGAACCATGAGATCATGACCTGAGTCAAGATCAAGAGTTGGAAACTCAACCAACTGAGCCATTGAGGCATCCCAGCATTAGCTATGTTATTACCAATCTTTGTTTCCTTCTGATTGCTTGAAAAATATTTACTTTTGAACTTATTTTTTAAGTTATTTTGGTAGTGTCTACTGAATTTAGGAGTACTAATTTTCATGCTTTTGTAGAAATAATTAAATAGTATCAAGATAAATCAGTGTGTGGATAAAGCAGTAGAAACCCAAAATTATGATCACAGAATGTAGACATATATTAAATTATCATTGAAATACATGGACTTCTTGAGTGTTAATGGAGGCATAGGAATATTAAGATCAGGCCATCTATTTTAATAAAGGTGAACTAGAAAATAGAGATACTGAATATTCTGGAAATAGTTATTCAGAAGTTTATTTTTTGTTTTTGCCTGGATCTTGTGAAATCTGCAGCTAGTGGCTGAAAAAGCTAGCAGTTTGTGGTCTCAATATTTCCTTCCTTCCTTCCTTCCTTCCTTCCTTCCTTCCTTCCTTCCTTCCTTCCTTCTTTCCTTCCTTCCTTCCTTCCCTCTGTCCTTCCTTCTTTACCTTTTTGCTTGCTTGATTGCTTCCTTCCTTCTTTCTAATGGATAGTATGGAATAGAATGGAGGATGTTTATTCCATTTTGAGACTTTTTAGACAGTTAATTCTTTGAAATTGCCATTTGAAAAATCATCTAGTCCATTAATAATTTCTTACTAAGTATCTACCACTTTAATCACTGGGAGGTATAAAATGAAGACATAAGATATTCCTTTTCTCAAGAACTTGATGTAGCCAGCAATAGAGAATATTCTCAGAACATTTATTTTATTATAATACAACATACTCGTGACATTACTTTATTAATAATGATATTACTACCACAACTCAATAAGGTCCTGATAATCAGGGGCAAGGATATTTAATAATTCTGAACAAAAATAAGGAGTGTAATAAAAGCGGAATATAGGATATTGTGAAAAGGCATCATGGGGGATATATTGTAGGTAGTCTTTGGAAGATAACACTGGCATGGTCATGGAAGGTTCCAGAAGGAATTGACTTCAAGATAATTTATAATGAAGCAAATGGGGCCAGGTTGGATTGAGGAAACATTCCAGACAGAAGAAAGTGCATGTTCAGTAACCAGGATAGGAGAGTGCATTTAACATATTTAAAGAATAGTAAAAAGCCAAGTATAGCTAGAGTAGATATAATGAAGGGAAGGGTAGCTGATGAAGTAGTCATGGATCAGATCATGAAGAGCATTGTAAATTGTACTAGTGTTCTAGGGTTTTCCTTAATGGTAAAAAGAAATTATTGAGAGGTTTTGGGCAGAGCAGTGACACAATTTTAAAATACCATCCTGGCTATAAAATATAGACTATGGTAGTATAATATTTGAGGGCCAACTGAGCAAAAATTGATTTAAGTCATATAGAATCTGACCATTGGACTAGCAGCATAGAGGGAGCGTAACACTAAGAAATATTAATTTTTGTTTTGTTTTTTATTTTTAGAGAGTGAGAAAGTATGAGCAAGTGAGAGGGGCAGTAAAAGAGAGAGAAAATCCTAAGCAGGCTCCATACCCCGTGCAGAGCCCGACATGGGGCTTGATCCCTTGACCTTGGGATCATTACCTGAGCTGAAAACAAGAGTTGGATGCTCACCTGACTTAGCCACACAGGCTCAGAAATATTAAGGTTTTTAATTGAATAACAGAGAACAAAAAATTCTAAGTAGAGGAAATAGCATGTACAAAGCTTTAAGAAAAAATGATATTAGTCCAATGCTGCTGCCAAGGAATAGGGTACAGTGTAAGAGAAGAATTTATGATAGATGCATCTGTTTCTAGGGTTAGCAGGTGACAATTCTAAATCATCTGAAAGATAATGCAGAGGCTCTGAATGTATTTCTTGCATTTGTCAGCATTAGAGTAGCAGTATGGTAGCCTTGACTTTGAAGTTGGAAGCTGTGAGTAACTTAGCTAAGAAAGCTAAGGAAAGCAAGTTGGCAAAATGGGGCAAAATAATAAAATTCTGAGACAACATAGGGATCTAGGGACAGGGAGAGTTCTAAAATTAGACCTAAGATGCTATAACTACAATGAAAAGAAGGATCGGTTGGACTACATTAAGACTACAGTTTATGTCCATCAAAAAATGTCATTAATAAGTACAAAGGAAAGTCACACAATAAGAAAAAATATTAACAGCATGTGAATGGGCAAAGGGTCACATTCCATATACATAAAGAATATTCACATATCAATAAGGAAAAGAGTTAACCCAATACAAAATGAGGAACCATCTTCTTTTGCTAAATTAAATGAATTCATTTTATTCTCTATAATATTTTATGAATTCTCCATAATTTATCCATTCTAACTTAGATGATTATTTGAGTAATTTCCAGTATTCGGCTAATAATATCCCTATTAACATTTATGTATATGATCTTTTTGCACAGGTGAATGTATTTTTGTAGGGAATATATCTAGTAGTAGAACTTCAAAAAAATTCACTGGAAATATGGAAAGTTATAAATTTTATTTGTATTGAGAGAAATAAAAATTAAATCATGATGAACTCTCATTCAATACTAAAACTAAAAAGACCCCGGGGTGCCTGGGTGGCTTGGTCGGTTAAGCATCCGACTTCAGCTCAGGTCATGATCTCAGAGTTTGTGGGTTCGAGCCCCAAATCGGGCTCTGTGTTAAATGTTTGCTCAGAGCCTAGAGCCTGCTTCGGATTCTGTATCTCCTTCTCTCTCTACCCCTCCTCCGCTTTAGCTCTGACTCTCAAAAATAAATAAATGCCAAACATTTTTTTAAAATTAATAAGACCCTAAGTGCTATTCATGAGAGATTTGATGCAAGGATAATTGTCATATTCTGTTTGTGGGAGTTTAATTGGGTGTAGTGTGTTTGGAAAAGAGTTTAGTGTTATCTACTAAAGTTGAGATTATACATGCCTTTTGCTCCTGGGACAAGAACTGATTGGAATGGGCACAAATGGAATATTAGAAGTGTTATTTTTATTTTTTGATAATTGTTAGTGTTACAAAGATATTCATTCTGTCCCAGTTCACTGATACATCTTTCTGTTTTGTGTAACTTTCTGAATTTGTGTTATACTTTATTTTAAAATACAATAATACTTTGTCTTATAAGAGCGTTCTCTAATATGTGCCATTTATTTGAGTTGCCAGATTATATTTAACTTCTGATTTATAGACAGATAGCTGGCTAGCTGGATTGGGAATTCCATAGCTGAAATTTTTATATACCAAGATTTCCTT
Organism: Suricata suricatta; assembly: GCF_006229205.1. Taxonomy (NCBI): domain Eukaryota; kingdom Metazoa; phylum Chordata; class Mammalia; order Carnivora; family Herpestidae; genus Suricata; species Suricata suricatta. The sequence goes on along the minus strand of NC_043710.1, from coordinate 70,857,285 downwards.
TTGGAAGAATTAATGAAGGAATACAAAACACTAACAGTGTTTTGAAAAACCTATGAAATTGTGTGTCAATTCTTTTGATGCTATACAAACTAAATCTAAACTATTTAGTTTATTCCTGCATATATTATGCTTGTGATTCATGTCAGATATCTTTAATAAAAATCTGAATATTATTATTAATCCTTTGTTTGGTGGGCAGAATACTTTTAGAAATGACATTCATAGATGAAAATATTAAAAGGAGTTCTTAGTGGAGAAAGACTATAAATTTTGAGAATGGATGATATCCATAGATTCTCTAAGGCTAAAAATTCCACAATTACTTTTTATGATAGAGATAGAGAGAGGTGAGGCAGAGAAATGTATAATGAAGTTATGGGGTAATAATAAGAAAAAGTCTTTGTTTTCAAGAGGGTGATCACAAAATGAAACCAAAGGAGAATCATCTAATTAATTTATAAGCATTTCTTCCATGGAGATAATTGTTGTGAAACTGAATGCATGTTCATTCATTTACAAAATTCTTTCTTATCACTGTAAAATCAATTCATTTTCTGAAATTAGGAAGTATTCTAAAAGTTTTAGTGAAAGTTGTACACATTTCAGTAAAGCCATCGGTTGACTTGCTCAGAAAATTCCTTTAGCTTCACACAATGAGGGGAAAAAAATTACTCAATAAAAGAGTATTTAGAAACAAATAAAGTAACAGAAAATGAAGAGTTAGACAAAACGCTTCCACACCACATGTGTCTCTATTGGTTTTTCACGTCTTCAATCACTTTCCCCTGAGGCACCTTGACATATACAGGAACTTTCTCTCTCTATTAATATTCATACTCAGGGAATGTCTTCTTAGTCTTGCCATTGTGTGAATGACAGTTGAGTCTGAAAATAAAGAGAATAACAGTGAAAGCAAGAGGAAAAGAGGACAAAATTGGAAGAGGGTAATTGGGGATTTAATTTTATAGTAAATAGCACATTTAATTAAAAAAAATTTAATGTTTATTTGAGAGAGACAGAGAGAGACAGAGAGAGAGACAGAGAGACAGAGCGAGAGTGGGGGAGGGGCCGAGAGAGGGAGACACAGAATCCAAAGCAGGCGCCAGGCTCTGAGCTGTCAACACAGAGCCCCACGTGGGGCTTGAACTCACAAACTGCAATATCATGACATGAACTAAAGTTGGACGCTTAACTGACGGAGCCACCCCGGGGCCCTGTAAATAGCCCATTTTAAATAGTTTATCTATGAAACAACCAAATCACCAACTAGATGTCAGATAGAAACTGATGAACTCCTCCTCCTCACTTTTAGAATAAGGACCAAACCTTAAAATTTGTCCCTGACCAAATAACACATAATCATTCATCTGTGTAATTTGTTAGATGGTCAAACTCCCAGAAGTTGTGAACTGTCTCTCTCACTCAGTGTTTGATCACCCACATCTCTGGCAACAGTGATTTGCCCATAGTAGACTCTCAATAATTATACATGTAGAAGAGTCTAGGCAAATACTGAATTCCAGTTGTCTTTTTCAAGAAAGGATAATTAATAATTTAAGCATGATTCTGATTATGCATTTATTATAAAGGGCCTTGTGCTTCAGTTATATGTTCTAGACCAAAGGAAAAAAAAACAACTCCCCCCAAAACAAATAAACAAAAAAAAGCATCAAACTACATTGTTGGGTTTGTGCCAAGTGAAATACAAATAAACTTATAGAAATCCAAACATTTTAATTTGCTGTAGCCACCAGCAGATTTAATCAATGCATGCACTCTAAATGAAAATAAGGATACCTATGCAGTTAATGGAAACAGAGTTGTTAATTGTTCTTATTTGCCTGGAATGTTAGACTTTAAAGTTGACTCAGAATTTAAATGCACACATAAATCTATAAGAAGTGCTTCCTTCCCTAAAGAGCCTTAAAAAGTAGTTTAGAATATGGGCATAACAACAACGTGAAAATTACAGTGTAATCGTGACAAATATAATAAGTGAGAAATACCCATTGAACTTCAGGCTTCTTTTGTATGTGTTTTTATATTGTGCAATTTTCAAATGTTGAAGACTGAATATCTGGGGCGCCTGGTGGCTTAGTCGGGTTAGTGTCTGACATTTGGGTTCAGCTCAGGCATCTCATGGCTCATGAGTTTGAGCCCCACATCAGGCTCTGCGCTAACAGCATGACACCTGCTTCAGGTTCTCTCTCTCTCTCTCTCTCTCTCCCTCTGCCCCCACCCCAGCCCCTGCTCATGTGCTCTCTCTCTGTCAAACTAAATAAACAAATTTAAAAACACACACACACACACACACACAACTGAATGTATATATTTTGAGCCACCAGCCTGTTTGTTGATGTTCAAAACATGGTGAATGATATTGAAACTCAGTCTCCTATTGAGATTAATTTGCAATGTGAGAAAAGTTTGTCTGAGGTCAAAGATAAATAACATTTTAGCAGAAATCTTCTAGTAAGCTATAAGGATCAAAGGAATTAAAGCTTAGAGAAGGTGGCCAGTGAACAAGTGGTGTGTTTTATTCCCAGGTAAAAAAAAGCTATAATTATATATTATGCTTCAATTATCTCCACATATAGATGCATACATACATATCTTATTCTCTGAATGGAACACTTCTAATCTAATCATAAAATAATGTGCTCATTTCATTTCCTTGATCCACAAAGACATTGCAGATGTTTCAATGAGTTAGATAAGACAGCGTCCCTCACTTACAAAAAGCAGATATTCCCCCCCCACCCCCCCACACTTGATATTGAGTAGCCTCTCTTGGGAGAGAACCAAAACACAATCTCATTCCTCCAAAGTAGCAGATACAATTAATAGCGCTTCCAGATCTTGGAATGTGGGAACTTGGTTCAGTAGGCCTCATTCCAGCAAAGATATTACTTAGCAGGATGCTTGGTAGTAAATTGAAAAGAGCCATGAGCTCTTCACTTTCCAGACCCTGTCATGCTTTCTTACCAAACTATTTCACTGTTAAGGAACTATTTATAGGGGCACCTGGATGGCTCAGTCCATTAAGTGGCTGACTCTGTCTCCGGTCATGATCTCAAGGTTGGTAAGTTCAAGCCCTGTGTCAGGCTCTGTGCTGACAGTTGAGCCTGGATGGATCCTGTTTTGGAGCCTGCATCGGATCCTGCTTTGGAGTCTGTGTCTCCTTCTCTTTCTGCTCTTCCCCTGCTCATGCTGTCTCTCAAAAATGAACATTTTTTTAATGTTTTTTATTTATTTTTGAGAGATAGAGAGAGGCAGCGCAAGCAGGGGAGGGTCAGAGAGAAAGGGAGACATAGAATCTGAAGCAGGCTCCAGCCTCTGAGCTAGCGGTCAGCACAGAGCCCGACAGCACAGAGCCCGACAGAGGGCTCGAACCCACAAACTGTGAGATCATGACCTGAGCCAAAGCCAGATGCTTAACCGACTGAGCCACCCAGGCACCCCAACACATTTTTTAAAAAGGAAACGTTTATAAGCATTGCTGCCTCATTTGTAAAAGTTGAGGGTAAAGGAGATCTTGGGTTATTGCTCCCTATGCCTCCTGCTCTCTGAAGCCAGCTGATGGGCCACACCCCTTGGCTGGGAATTTCACTTGTGCTGCATTCATTAACCAGCCACTTACCTAGAATTCAAAGCTCTTGGTCAGCCAGTCAAAATGCCCTGCTCCATGCCACTTATTTTGGTAATGAACCACTCACTTTATCTTATCATGGCACAAATTGCATTCATGTATGTTTCCCTGCTAATATGTGATAAGCTATAGTCCAAAAGAATTGCTGATTCAGTAGGTTTATGAAATAGATTGGAATGAGTGGCTCTCTAACATCCCCGAGAGTTGTGATAGCAACACCAATGATCTGAGGAGCAGTAGACAGTGGTCTGTTCTCGAATAAGCTTTTCAAGAAGAAACATGGCTAATAAATGTAGCTAAGATTTGCAACATACTAACCATTATGCTAAGTAATTTTAGTATCATATTCCAATTAATACTTACAACACACCAATGAAGTATATGCTATCATTTTCTTCAGTTTATAAATGTACTTACAAAAAGCAGATTTTCTTCCGCCACACTTGATATTGAGTAGCCTCTCTTGGGAGAGAACCAAAACACAATCTCATTCCTCCAAAGTAGCAGATACAATTATCAAATATCTTGCCCGAAGTCATATGCATTGCAAGTAGCAAACTTTGTTAGGACTTTGGTGTTAGTCTCAGACTCTAAAGTCCCTGCCTGTAACTGCTAGACATTGCTACTTCTATTTCTTTGGATTTTCTCACCATACATGAACTAGAGCCAATTCAAAGCTGGCATTCAATCACAATTAATTGCACTGCATTTATTGAAGGCTGATTTCAAACAATTGCAACATAAAGCCAATGGAAAGGGATAAATGATCTGGAATAATGTCCTTCACCATAAAGAATGTGTACTCCTTAAATGTGCTCATATTTGTTTAGTTCTCTTTATATACTCACAATTTCTCATTTACTTCAAAAAATATAACATTAAGACAGTTTCATAACCAATTTATTCTTTCTAAGATGGGTTTTTGTTAATAGTCTTCATATAGATGTAAGTTTAGTGCCTAGCTCTTCTCTGTTTCCATTGCTGACAGAACAAAAGGAAATAGATTTAATATCTATACCATGAGACAATTAGATTATATATAAGAAAAGATTACTTGAAAGTGAGAAGAGTAAAGAAGTAAACTAGTACCCTGAGGGTCATGGTGTTGGTCCTTCATGACACGAGTGACTCTTATAAATTCCATGTAATTAAATAAGTTGTGGGTATGGGCAACATGACATTAAACATTTCTGTTGGCCCCATGATTCTTGGCACCAACGGCTGTCCACATATATCAGATGGGACTTTAAGGAAGAAAACTTGGTAACTCACTAATATTTCTTGCATGTCTACTTTATATCAAGCGTGTGTTCAGCAAAAGGTAAATCATGGTGAGCATGTAGACAGAATCCCTGCCAGCATAGAGCTTACAGTATAGTGAGATCTTCAGTTGGAAAGAATACACTTTTATAAAGTTTGAGATGATTGAAAGAAAAACTCTATTTTAAGACTATTAAATTATGTAATAACTGATCAAGTCTTCATTACATTTTTCAGTTATTGCCTAAATGAAGCTCTTCATGACCAGCAATTCTATCTATCCCTTCCCACAAAGAGGCTTCTGTGTCAATTCAAAAGAATCTTCAAGCTCACATATTGTGGCATCAGAAGTCATATAATTGGTGTTTGGATAGCTCTCCATTTCTGACTTTATAAATGTAAAATCCCATCATATTGGCAAGAGTAAAAAGGGGAGACCCCATGTCAAAGTCAACTTGCCCCCAGACACATTTTTGCAAGGCAAAGACTTATTACATAAGAGCTTATTATTTCAAAAGCCTGCCCTCAGTATAATGGAATCAATATAGTTTAATTAAAGGATGATACCATTGATTCTAATTAACCAAAATTGCTTACCTCATTAGTTTGCAGTTCATATGTGTTCCCAGAGACAGGATGATTTAGTGATTGTAATTCTACCCTTAATGTATAGGATAGAGATGCTATTTTAAAAATGTCAACTCTGGCACTATGGTCTTGAGTTGCTTTTGTGCTTGTGATGAGTGAACAATTTTGTGTGTATATACATAATTTAAAAATAGTGAATTATGTAAACATACATCCTAAATGTACAAACATGGGATTTTGGAAAACTGAATTATTAAATGCTAGAATCATTCGATTACTAAGAGATTGGTACTACCATCAATGCTAGACTCTAATATATTTTTGAATGGATATTTTTCATTTTAAATGATCTGTCAAAAGCCCTGTTTATATTTCTGTGGGCTGCCATTAAGCACAGAATATTGTAAGTATATTTGATCTATTTTCTATTGTGGGAACCATCTACTGGGATATATTTAGGTAATAAAATACAAGGGTCTTGTTTGTTTTTAATCAGATAAAGACTGATAGTGATAATTAAGTGCTGGTAAGAAAAGACAATGTAGTATTTCTCTTGATCATTTGAAGACCATGTATAGAAGGCCTTCCTGAGATGGTGGAAATGTGAAAATGAGGGAGAAAGGAAGTATTAGCATGCACTAAACATCTACTTTCTACCAGGAGTGATACACATAATCTCCTTTAATCCTCACAAGATCCAGGACTAGGAGGTACTATTAGCCCCATTTTGTATATATGAAAGAAAAGCTTCAAGTTTAGAGCTTAAGTAGCATGCCAAAAACTCTATGGATATTAAATTATGATTTCAAACTATATCTCATTGGCTCTGGATGACCTTTTTCCTTTCTCTTTTAAAGGACATGACATTCAAAACAAGCTTAAAGGCAAATGTATCAGCTTTCTGCATCTAGGCAAGAAGAAAAGCTACTGGCAGTAGACATATCCTTACAGGAGCTTCTGGGTGCCCCTATTAGTTAAGTGTCGATCCAGCTTCAGCTCAGGTTATGATCTCATGGTTCGGGGGTTTGAGCCCTGCATCAGACTCTGTGTTGACAGTTCAGATTCTCAGTCTCCCTCTCTCTCTGCCCCTCCCCTGCACACACTGTCTCTCTCCCTGTCAAAAATAAATAACTAAACATAATAAAAAGAGATATCCTTGTATACAGATATATAGTAAGCCATTTTAATTAAAATGAGGAAATAGACACAAATGCCTATTATTTTGTAATAATTCATTTATTTTTAAATTTATATCCAAGTTAGTTAGCATATAGTGGAAAAATGATGTCAAGAGTAGATTCCTTAATGCCCCTTACCCACTTAGACCATCCACTCCTCACACACACCCTCTGGCAACCCTCTTTTTGTTCTCTAATCTGTCTCCTATGTTTTGTCCCCCTCCCTGTTTTTATATTATTTTTGCTTCCCTTATGTTCATCTGTTTTGTTTCTTAAAGTCCTCATATGAGTGAAGTCATATGATATTTGCCTTTCTTTCACTGACTAATTTCACTTAGCATAATACCCTTTGGTTCCATTCATGTAGTGGCAAATGGCAAGATTTCATTCTTTTTGATTGCTGAATAATACTCCAGTGTGTGTGTGTGTGTGTGTGTGTGTGTGTGTGTGTGTGTGTGTGTGTTTGTGTGTGTATACCACATCGTCTTTACCCATTCATCTGCTGATGGACATTTTGGCTATTTCTGTATTTTGGCTATTGTTGACAGTGCTACTATAAACATTGGGGTGCATATGCCCCTTTGAAACAGCACATCTATATCCCTTGGATAAATACCTAGTAATGCAATTGCTAGGTCGTAGGGCGTAGTTCTACTTTTAATTTTTTGAGGAACTTCCATACTGTTTTCCAGGGTGGCTTCACCAGTCTACACTCCAACTAGCAGTGCAAAAGGGATCTTCTTCGTCTGCATCCTTACCAACATCAGCTTTTGCCTGGTTGTTAATGTTAGCCATTCTGACCGGTGTGAGGTTATATCTCATTGTGGTTTTGATTTGTATTTCCCTGATGATAAGTGATGTTGAACATTTTTTTATGTGTCCATTGGCTATCTTGAGGTCTTTGGAGAAGTGTCTATTTCTTCACTAGACTGTTTGTTTTTTGGGTGTTCAGTTTGATAAGTTCTTTATAGATTTTGGATCCTAACCCCTTATCTGATATGTCATTTGCAGATATCCTCTCCTGTTCTGTCTGTTGCCTTTTAGTCTTGCTGATTGTTTCCTTTGCTGTGCAGAAGCTTTTTATTTTTGCTTTTGTTTCTCTTGCCTCCAGAGACATGTTGAGTAAGAAGTTGCTGCAGCCAAGGTAAGAGACATTTTCGCTTGCTTTCTCTTTGAGGATTTTGATGACTTCCTGTCTTACATTTAGGTTTTCCATCTATTTTGAGTTTAATTTTGTGTATGGTGTAAGAAAGTGATCCAGGCTCATTTTTCTGCATGTCACTGTCTAGTTTCCCAGCACCACTTGCTTTATTCCTTTGATATTCTTTCCTGCTTTGTCAAAGACTAGTTGGCCATACATTTGTGGGTCCATTTCTGGGTTCTCTATTCTGTTCCATTGATCTGAGTTTGTGCCAGTACCATACTGTCATGATGATTACAGCTTTGTAATACATCCTGAAGTTCAGGACTGTGATGCCTCCAGCTTTGGGTTTCTTTTCTTTCAATCTTGATTACATTTATTTGGGTCCTTTCTTTTTTATTTTTGATCAAACTAGCCAGGGGTTTATCAATTTTGTTAATTCTTTCAAAGAACCAGCTCCTGGTTTCATTGATCTGGTCTACTGGGTTTTTTTGTTTCAATAGCATTGATTTTTGTTCTAATCTTTATTATTTCTTGTCTTCTGGCTTGGCGTTTTATTTGCTGTTCTTTTTCCAGCTCTTTGAGGCGTAAGGTTAGGTTGTATGTCTGAGCCCTTTGTTCCTTCTTTAGGAAGACCTGGATTGCTATATGCTTCCCTCTTATGACTGCCTTTGCTGCATCCCAGGTTTTGGGCTGTGGTGTTATCATTTTCATTGGCTTCCATGTACTTTTTAATTTCCTTTTTAACGTCTTGGTTAGCCCATTCATTCTTTAGTAGGATGGTATTTTTTCTCCAAGTATTTGTTATCTTTTCATATTTTTTCTTGTGGTTGATTTTGTGTTTCAGGCATTGTGGTCTGAAAATATTCACAGTATGATATCGATCTTTTTGTACTTGTTGAGGGCTCATTTGTGTCCCAGTATGTGATCTTTCCTGGAAAAAGTTCCATATGCACTGGAGAAGATGTGTATTCCACTGCTTTAGGCTGAAATGTTCTGAATATATCTGTTAATTTCATGTGGTCCAATGTGTCATTTAAAGCCACTGTTTCGTTGTTGGTTTTCTGTTTAGATGATCTGTCCATTGCAGTAAGTGGGGGTATTGAAGACCTCTACTATTATGGTATTATTGTCAATGAGTTTCTTATTGTTTTTGATTAATAGATTTATATATTTGGGTATTTCCACATTTGGAGCATAAGTGTTTACAATTGTTAGAACTTCTTGGTGGATAAACCCCTTAATTATGATATAATGCCTTTCTTCATCTCTTATTACAATCTTTATTGTAAAATCTAGGTTGTCTGATATCAGTATGGCTACTCCATCTTTCTTTTGGTGACCATTAGCATGAGAGAGAGTTCTCCATCCTCTTACTTTCAGTCTGACGGTGTCTTTAAGTCTAAAGCAGGTCTCTTGTAAACAGTATATAGATTTATCTTGTGTTCTTATCTATCCTGTTACCCTATGTCTTTTGATTGGAGCATTAATTCTGTGATGTTTAGAGGGAGTACTGAAAGATATGAATTTGTTATCATTATGTTGCCTATAGAGTTGGAGTTTCTGGTGGTGTTCTCTGCTCCTTTCTAGTCCTTGTTGCTTTTGGTATTTATTTATTTTCATCTTTTCTCCTTTAGAGTACCCTTTGAAATTTCTTACAGGGCTGGTTTAGTGGTCATGGATTCTTTTAATTTTTGTTTATCTGGGCAACATTTTTTGTTTTTTTGTTTTGTTTTTTTTTTAATTTATTTTTGAGAGACAGAGAGAAAGACAGCATGAGGAGGGGAGGGTCAGAGAGAGAGGGAGATACAGAATCTGAAGCAGACTTTGGACTCTGAGCTAGCTGTCAGCACAGAGTCTGACACGGGGCTCAAACCCATGAACCCCGAGATCATGACCTGAGCCAAAACCGGACACTTAACCGACTGAGCAACCCAGGTGCCCCTCATCTGGGAAACTTTTTATGTCTCCTTCTGTTTTAAATGACAGCCTTGCTGGATAAAGAATTCTCAGTTTCATATTTTTCCAATTCATTACGTTGAATATATCCTGCCTCTCCTTTCTGGGGTGCCATGTTTCTGTGGATAGGTCTGCTGCAAACCTGATCTTCTTACCTTATAGGTTAAGGACTTTTTCCCCCTTGTTTTCACGATTCTTTCCTTGCCAGAGTATTTTGTGTATTTCACTATGATAAGCCTTGTTGGTGGCCATTTTTGTTGAATCTAATGGGAGTCCTCTGTGCTTCCTTGATTTTGATGTCTGTGTCTTTTCCCAGGTTAGGAATGTTCTGCTATGATTTGCTCACATAACCCTCTACCCCCACTTCCACCTCTTCTGGGACCTTCTGGGACCCCTGTGATTCTGATGTTTTTCCTGTTTAAGGAGTCACTGATTTCTATAATTCTTAAATTGTGCCCTTTTGCCTTAGTCTCCCTCTTTTTTACTGCTTCATTATTCTCCATCAGTTTGTCCTATATATCATCATTCACTGCTGTGCTTTATCCACCCTTGCCACATGCATCCATCTAAGATTGCAGCTTAGTTATAAAATTTTTTATTTCATCCTGACTAGCTTTTGTTTCTTTTATCTCCTCAGAAAGGGATTCTAATCTATTTTCAACCCAGCTAGTATTCTTATTATCGTGATTCTAAATTCTGGTTCAGACATCTTGCTTGTGTCTGTGTTGATTAAGTCCCTGGCTCTCATTTTTTCTTGTTCTTTCTTTGGGGTGAATTCCTTGTTTCATCATTTTGAAGGAAGAAAAGGAATTAATAAGGTTAAAAATTAAAATTAAAAAATTAAAAACAACACACACACACAAAATTAAATAAATGATGCTAGATCCTAGGTGTGTTTTGGACTGGTTGTTGAAAGGAATTTGAGAGATTAGAGAAAAAAGATAAAAGTAAGAAAAGAAACCAAAAAAGAAAAAAAAAGAAAAAGAAAAAAAGAAAGGAAAATGTTTGAAAATATGAATACATTGAATTAGAATAAAATGAATTAATGGAAATAAAAGTTTAAAAAATTTACAAAAATGTAAAAAATATGGTAGAAAAATTAAAGTTAATATTTTTAATAAAAATGGAAAATAAAAATAAGTTTTTTTCTTTCTGTATTCAAGAATAAGAAAAGAAAAGAAAAAGAAAAAACTGAATAGATGGACCAGTGAACAGACTGAAATATGATTGAAAGTACATCAGTTGCTCCTAGAAGGCAAACTCTGAAGCACTTTATAAGTTCGTAAGCGAAGTTTCCTGAAGAGCAAGGATGACCCAGTTGGGCGGAGCTTAGTGTAAAGGCTCTGTTCTCCACTAGATGGCGCTGCCTAGCTTACAAGGGCAGATTGTTGTGGAGGTCGTAGGTGTGTATGCGCATGCGTGGGAGGAGCAAAAATGGCGCCACCTAGCTGCGTAGTCTTTCGTGTCAGAACTCTGTTCTCCCTGATCAGGAATCATGGACCTGTCCTTTTCCTCCAACTTCTGTCCACTCCCCGCTGTTACACTGTCCATGACCAAGCTGTCAGGTTGCCAAGAAGCACCTCTCTCCTGAATTTTATCTCCGAGGTGGCTTGTTTCCCGACCCCTCACTTCTGAGGGACCGCAGCTTTGACCTGCCCTGACCCTCTGGGAGAGGCTATCACCGAGCAATGGCCAAGTGTCCCCCTGCCCCAGGGTATGCTCACGGGACTGTGCTGCTGCTGACGCCTAGAGACTGCAGCTGGGTGCCAGCCCGCCCCAGAAAATGTTCACACAATTGTGCAGCAGCGTTTCAGGGGTTATGGAAAATCACAACACACATCTGGCACCGGGCAGCCCCCTAACATCCTTGTTGCAGCAGTAGCGAATGCAATTGTTTTCTGGGGTCTGCTAGAACCTTTCCTGTGGGGGCGCCCCACAGCCTCTGCTCCCAGCAGGGGACCGCTTCTCCCCGCTGTGGCCCAAGGACGTCCCAGACTTCACTCTGCTCCTGGGGATTTGCCCTTCCCACCAGAGCGCCACCAGGTATTGAGCTGTGGGGTTTCAGACTGTGCTTTCCCCCTGATTATAGAGTGTTAATGGAATTTAAACCCTCTCCTTTCTCCTTTCTCCATTTTTTGTTCAATCCCTGTGGCTGTTTCCACTTTTTCTTCTTTTCTCTGGCTGCTTTTTTTTTTTTTTTTTTTTTTTTGGGAGGGGATACTTTCTCCCGCCTCCCCAGCCATGTCCATCCTCTTTCCTCAAGCAGAAACAGCTCCCTGCCCTCCATGGCTGCTCTCTTCCCTAGTTCACCTCTCCGCTGCACATACCTGCCAAGTTCTGTGGTTCAGGTTGTGCAGATTGTTGTGTTAATTGTCAGATCAGTTTTCTAGGTGTGCAGGATGGATGGGTTAGTGTTGATCTGGCTGTATTTTAGGGATGTGAGACACACACACAAAAACTTCCACGCTCTTATGCCATCTTGGCATCTCCCCAGTAATGCCTATTATGATAATAATACTATCATTATCACCATTTTAAAGAAGGAAAAACTGAAAAAAAGTAAAGTGATCCATTTTTACTGATTTATTTTCTACTTAAGATATCCGAGTGATTCTAGTATAAGGTTATTTGAATTAATTAAGGCATTTCTAATGTGACTGGGCACCTGAGGAATATATAAAAATGAAGGCTGTTTTCAATTAAGTAAAACCACAAAAAAAAAAAAAAGACAGAAAAAACCTATTTGCAATAGTAACAAAGACCATACAAATTTAAGAATAAATTAAATAAGGAAAATACAGGAAGGAAATTAAGTAATTTTATTGAAGAATAATAAAACAGTGCTTCATGGTTTTCAATGAGAATATTTAAAAGCCAATAATCTCCAAAATTAATATAAAAATTTAGTTATCTGCCAATTAGTAAATGACAGATTTTCTGTGAAACATGCATTTTCTTTGAAATGGATAAAATGATTCACTATTTATGTGGAAAAATAACTTCTCCAGAAAAACAAGGAAAATTGCAAAAAGTAGGAAAGAGAAATGGGAGGAGATTTGCTTTGCCTAGTAAAGGAAAATTTTATAAATGTACCATAGTCAAATTAACAATATATTATTTTGAGAATCAGCAAAGGAACAATGGCAACAATACAACAATATATAAAATGATGTAACATGATGGACTCTCAAAATATGTCTGATATATTTGAGTACTTAATGGCTGATTGAGATAATATTTTAATGAGTCAGAAAACTATGGATCTAGAAAATATATGGATCATTTAAGAAATGATTATCAATTGTGAAAATAATATTACATCTCTGCTTCACTCCATGCACAAAGCTAAATTATTAATAGATTATATAGTTTCTCCTAACACCGTCATTATGTACATAGTATAATATATAGAGAGTGAATATAGTATGTATATACCATATAAATAATGACTAAGGGACTACATGGACCACATATTGATGGCAGTACCTTTCAGTACCAAATAATACATTCAAAATCTTTAATAAAAATTCTCAAATTTGATAGTACAAAATTGAAAGTTTGTATGGCAAAAGGTATTATTGAAGAAATTGAGACAATTGAAAAAATTTAGAAACCATACTTGTAATATAGATGGCACATAAAGCTCTAACAAATTAGTAAGATGAGCAGTAATAAGAAAATGGACTAAGGTTGTTTATTTTGTAGTTAAAATGTAGTGTTGTATTCATTTCAGATGTGACATAGGGATTCAACGATTCCACATATTCCCAGTGCACACGATACATATCCTCTTAATCCCCTGCACCTATTTCACTCATCCCCTCACCTACCTCTCCTCTGGTAACCATCATTTTGTTCTCTATAGTTAGTCTGTTTTTTGGTTTCTCTCTCTCTTTCCTTTGTTCATTTGTTTTGTTTCTCACATTCCATGTAAGAGTAAAATCATATGGTATTTGTGTTTCTCTGACTCACTTATTTTGCTTAGCATTGTACTCTGTAGATATATCCATGTTGTTGCAAATGGCAAGATTTTATTCCTTTTATGGGTGAGTACCATTCAACTGTGTGTGTGAAAGTTTTGCTTTTTCCTTACCAATTTGGTTGCCTTTTATTTCTTTTTGTTGTCTGATTGCTATGGCTAGGACTTAGCACCATGTTGAGTAAAAGTGTTGAGAGTGGATATTCTTGTCTTTCCTCACCTTGGGGAAAAATCTCTTTTTTATTTTTTACCACTGGGTATGATGATGTTAGCAGTGGGTTTTTCATAGGTGGTCTTTATTATTTTTAGGACTGTTCCCTCTAAACCTATTCTGTGAGGGCTTTTATCATGAATAGAGGTACTTTGTCAAATGCTTTTTTTTGCGGGAGGGGGCTCTGTTGAAATGATCATATAGTTCTTATCCTTTGTCTTACTGATAAATTGTATCAGAATGATTGATTTGTGAATATCGAACCACTTTTACAACTCTACAATAAATCCCATTTGATTATGGTGAATGATTTTTTGCTAGTTTTTATTGAGAATGGTTGCATCCGTGTTCATCAGGGATATTAGCCTGTACTTTTTTTTAGTCATGTCTTTATCTGCTCTTGATATCAGGATATTGGCCTCATAGAATTTGGAATTGACTAAGTTTTGAATAGACAATTCAAAATAGAGTAAAATTAAATGGAGAGTAAAACTAGATGAATATGTATAATATATTCACTGTAACTCACTAATATTCAGGAACATGCATAATGTAAAGAAGAGGACAAATAAAAATAATATTCCTCTAGTATTTATGTATTTCTTCAAACTATGCAAATTTATTTTCTCAAAGGGGGATTTGAAACTTGCAATTTTGAACACAATCCAGTGCCTGTATTAAAACATAATATTGTTTTCAGTAAACATTTTTCTTTTTCTCAATATTGATGAGAATAGTCACCATGTAATTACATAAATAAGAAGACTGAATTTCAATAGTTCATTGTCTTGTTCAGAAGTAGTATAAAGAAAAAAAATCAATTGGACAGTGTTGATACCCAGCCAGAAACTAGTATTTAAGAAGTCAGACTCAAATGTGGCTACTTAATAGCATCTATGGAGAGCAGGTATAATAGGCTATAATGGATATTGTGTGGGAAAAGTTACAATATTGACAAAACAAAGAGCATAAAAATGATGGAAATTGATGTACAGAGAAGTGATATGAAAGTATAGGGATTCTTAAACATATTTTCAAGATGAGGTTGAGATAATATTGGAATGAAAGCACTGCATTTCAACTTATTGATTACTTGTTCAGAGAACTAGAAGGAGACTGGAAGATTACCGAGTCCCACTGTCACACTGACCATATTTGTAACCCACATTCTTTGCAGAAGGAAGGGATGACTCTAAAAGAGAAGGAATAGAGTTACCAGATAGGATGAGGGGACCATGAGAATAGTAAAGTAACATAGTTACTACTTTCTTTCCATCATTTGTGAATATGACCTTTTCTACCTGAGAAAGATAGTTGAGTAGCCAAACAACTAGTTTGCATGGTATCAGGGCCATCTTAGTTTCTTTCAAATTTGCTTTTTTCCCCTCAACTGTACAAGGTATTTGGAAATTTGGCATCACTTAAGAATTTGCTAAAATCCTGTTCATTGAGTACTAAAGATACATGAAATTGACTAAGCATAGAATTCTGTTGGTCTGGAAGAGAGATTATCAAAATAACTTTGGGAAGGTTTTCAGATTTATGAACAGCTACTATAAGGAGTGTGGTTACCAGCAGTCCTACGTGTCCAGAGAGGCTAGAATAAGTGGCTAACTCTAAGACTGATTAGATGCAGGAATAAGTTGATGGAGGAATGACAGTGGAATTTCCTTTTGAGGAGATATTCCTGGAGTAGAAAGGTTCTTTTTTGGAGTTGGTCTGAAACAAGAGGATGATCTATGTGACCTCTTTGTGATCTATTTTATTTTGATGATCCCATACTGAATTGATCTATATGAAGTATGACTTCAGAGACCCACTGCTTCAGTAAATGTTTTCAGTGATTGAAATAAAGATATTATTATAAAAATAACAATGAATAAATGTTTAGAAAAGCAGTTGGGGCAGGTTAAAAAATGCAGTTTGGTACTGTTTAAAATGAGGTTGAGATTTCAGACTGTATAAATAGGAGCACTGTCTGTAAAAACTGTGAGACACTTCTCTACACTTAGCAGCCACCAGCCTTTTATTGTGCTGTTATGACAGTTGAGGGTCTCACAACTTCAGCGAAATGTGGGAAGTTTGGAGCAGCTCCAGCAGAATATAGAAACAATGATAAGAGTGTTAGCAAGAGCTTCTTTTAAAAAAGAAGAGAACACGGTGTAGTGCAATTTGAAATGGAAAAATCACTCTATTTTCTTTGTATTGTCTTGTTAGACATCTTCCTTGCTACTTGTATATTTTATACAGTTGTATGGAATTAAAAATTTAGGAGTTCTCTATGGATGTAAATTTTAGACAATCAATACTCAACACTGTGTGTGCCTTAGGACTGATTATATTAGGTCTCTGACTAATCAATTTTTCTATCCTTATGTTCCATCCTGTCTATGTATCTTATTTCCTATCTTCCTGGGCACTTTAATCTGATAAGGTTTTGATTCCCATTCATAATCTTCCTTTCCAGTTTGATGGTCTGAACTCTAACACGCTCTCCAAGATCTCTTCATCCTGCTGTACTCACCCTACATGATCCTCTTTTCTTCAAGGTGAGAAGAACATGTAACTATTATGAGTTATCAATCCAGTAATCATGTTACTTTGTGTGGTAGAAGGGATCTTGCTGGTATAACTAAGTTCCCTAATCAGTTGAGTTTATCCAAAGGAAACTATTCCACATGAGCCTGACATAATTGTATTTCAAAAGAAGTGAGAAATTAAAAGCCTGCAGCAGGATGTTTGCTGCAGGCTTTGAAGGAATAAACCAATTTAGAAGCTGAGAACATCCTCTAACTTACAGCTAGCAAGAAAACAGAGACCTCAATTATATGACCACAAGAAAATGAATTGTGCCAACCACCTGTCACCTATGGGAGCTTGCAGGTGGATTTTTTCCTAGACAAGTATCAAGACGAGGATAGCTAGCACTGTAATTTCAGCCTTGTGAGATCCTGAGCAGGGGACCCAGCTAAAGTAGAATCTCCATGACTTCTGCTCCACAGAAACCATGAGAGAATGCATTTATGTTGTGTGCAGTGTTAGATTGTGCTAAATTGTTACACAGCATACCATGCGTCGGGGCACATGGGTGGCTCAGTCAGCTGAGCATCCGGCTGTGGCTTAGGTCATGACCTCACAGCTCATGAGTGTGAACCCCACATCAGGCTCTGTGCTGACAGCTCAGAACCTGGAGCCTGTTTCACGTTTCTGTGTGTGTGTGTGTCTCTCTCCCCCTCCTCTGCTCTTACTCTGCCACTTTCTCTCTCTCAAAAATAAATTAACATTAAAGAAAATATTTTTAATAATAAAAAGACGAAATTAATATACCAGGCATTCTTTTCCTTGTGCTCTTTCTAACTTGATAATGTGCCTCTATCCACAGAAGTCCATGGGTCAGCTCCTAGTTTCTTTCATTTCTCTAAAAATTATTGTTTCTAAAGCAACTGTTCACAGTAAAGGCCCCTTTACTTCTCTTGAATTACTATGAACTTCTCCTGCTTGGCCTCCCTGCCTCTGGTCTTGCTTCCCTCTCATACTTTATCCCCATGTCTGGGCTGTCAGAGTGAACATTCTCAAATAAAGACCCATTTACAGTGTGTTGTGGTGTGTAGCCTTTATGAACTTCATCATTCAAATGCTTTACCATAACCTACAAAGCCTTTTAGAACTTGGTCCTGGGTTGTCTTTCTGACCACAGCTACTCCAGACATTTTCAAAATAACTTAACCTGCCTTCATTTCTCTGAACAAGAAAGTAGTTCTGGTACTAACTTTGTCTCCACACTCTGAAATAAGATAGGATTTTGATTTTTTTCATATGAGTGTCCAGAAAAGGTGATACTTGAAGCAAATTGAAGACATTTTCATTATGAGAATCTTTAATCTAAAACTTATCAATATCCCCCAGAGCAATAAATTAAAATTTTAGGATTATCTTTATATTAGACAAAAATCATTTATATCTGTATGAGACAATAATATCTATAATTTATCAATATTCTAAAAGTTAACCTCTTATTCTATAGAATGGGGGCCTTAATAAATAGAAAATAGTAAATCAAGTAATCTTATTTTTCTATAGTATCATCAAAAAAGCACAACTGTAATATTTTTGCTTTGTTTCTACATTTTAGATTTTTTTTTAATGGCATAGCCATCACCTCCCACTGCTTTCATTACTGTTTGAGGAAGGAAAGAACATTTATGTCTCAATGATGGAAGAAAAAAGGAATAGTATCAAGTTTATTTTTTACTTTGGGTGGTAGCTTTCCTCTCCCTTTTTTGATTGGTATTTTATCTTTGAAAGCATCAGGCAGATTTAACTGTGGAATTTAAATTACAGCCACTTGTTTTTCTCTTACCTACATTACGGTATTTATATCCTTTATGATGGCTTACTTTTGAACCTCTTTCCGATTTGAGGTGATGCCAAAAAGTCTACTTTCTTTAATTCAACATTGGCACATATCAATCTCCATTTTCCCATTCCCATTCATGATTTTGTCTGAGAAAGAAAGAGGGATATATTTAAAGGATTGGGCTTATGGGAGGATTACAGGGTAGTTGAAGTCACACAAATGGAAAGACGATATGGATACATTCCATAAGTTAAAAAAAAAAAGAACAAAGATACATCGATGAATTAGATTTATATTACCCTTTATTCCCTGGAGCGTGGAGTTGATATTCATTAAGCATCTCAGTAATCCTTCCTTCCCATCCTTTCCCTACATATGCATTTATTCCATTATTTAACTTTTTTCTCCTGGTTTTAAGCATATTTTGTTTGGTTCTAGTGAATTGTACCTACAAATTAGGTCAATAATAGAGGTTCCAATTAATAATCTTTTGCTACCAAAAAATTAAATATTTTAAATGAAATCTTTCAAAGATGTTTGGATTTCAAGTAAATCGATTTTACATAAGTTCTTCCAAAGGGATAAAACTTTTCAGAGTTCTAATATGAAACAAGCAAAATAATAAACTATTCTAATGTTTATAGATGAAGTGACAAGTGGGAATTTTTGAGTCTTTGTAAAAATTCCTTTCTCAGAATGGTCTTTATTGTGTAGCTTTCCTGCCCCCATGCCTTGGGCTTATTGTAGGGACAATGATAGTAACAACTGGCCTTTATTGAATGCTTACATCATGCCAGCCACTTTGTCAAGACCTTTTCATGATTATTTCATTTAATCCTCACCTCCATCTTATGGATTCCCACTTAAGAGACGAGAAAACTGATGCCCAGGACTAATAATGCAGTACATTGATGGCACATAATTTCTAATCAAGATATAATATATGCTCATGATTTTGAAGATAACAGTTTAATGGGAAGTACTTTTCCAAAGCAAACCTGAGAACTTAAATTCCCATTCTATACTATTTTTAATGTTGTACTGGTCTTTTCCGAATGTTTGGTAAGCATTGACCTCATCTGCAAAGTGAAGAGTATTAGAGTATATAAGCACTTTCTCATGTATTCAGTGAATTTGTAAAACCAAAAATAATGTCACATAAAGTAGAGAATAATTGGGCAAAGTGAGTCATTCACCTGAAGCAATTACTAAGGTCACTCATTTCATGAAAATCCCTCCTTTGTTAATGCTGCTTAATTACTCCATCATAGTATAATGGGGGAAGAATAGTCAAGAGTCAAAGAATCATGTTTATATTCTATTTTCAGACTCCATGACCATAGTTCAATCACTTCATCTTTCTGTGCATCTTTACAATGGGTGCCGTACTCTCCTCTTTGACGTGGTATTATGATTGAGATGTCCCATGTAAAGTGTCTAGCACATAATATGCTAAATCTCTTCCCCTCTTGAAGTTAATTTTTTCTTATCACTTTCTCAAACTTTCTGTCCTAGGAATTTCTTACTCTTCCCTTTTTTGTTTTAGTATAAATCTTGGTTTCTTGTTTATTGTCTCAGATGAAAATGCTGTTTTATTCTACTCAGCACTATGGTGTTTGCAAACCAACTTACTATTCTCTTCAGAAAGAGACAGAACAAGGTCTCTTTTTCAAGGCCTATTCTCAACTATAGGGATTCATAATTGTGACAAAGTAGATACTACTACTAATAAACAATTCTTAAATATTACCACAAGTCACACATATGATTATTATAGGCACATATCTATATAAATTGGCAGACTGAAAATTGCATTGAAGGAATGCCATTTGGCTTGGACATAGATTATGAATCTTGTTCTGACATCACACATATGCCATCCTGGAAGAGACCTACCCATGTGCAGAAGGCCAGAATAAGCATATTCCTTAACTTGAAGACTATAACTTCCCCAAACCTAGTATGAATTATATTAACCAATATGGAGGCCCCTTGTGCCTAAACTTCATTTTCCCTAAGTCTGTACCTATTTCTGATTCAGTGGCAACTAAAGGGAAATCTTATGAAATGCATGGTGTGATGTGCCTGTGCATGAGAGAGAGAAACTATATATATATCCCTAGAAACTATTAAGAAGTTGTCCCTAATTTGCCCATGCCAGTTCTTTCTAAAGGCAGGCAGGGTTTTCCCAAACCCACATCACTGCCAACCTGGAGAGAGAAAGGAAAGCATTGTGTATCTCTGTGTGGACTAACAGTCTTATTACAGGGCCACATGTGTACCTGTGGTGACATGTCAAGTACATGACTGTATCAGGTATGTGGTAGGGCAAGTTCTGGACAGCACTTGATCTCACTAAAGGGAACAGATGCCCCTCAAACCCTATAGTTATTACACATAGAAATGCAGAACCAGTGTAATTAAAATTTCTGATTGTCAAGATATTTAAAATTCTGATTTTTATGTAAAATCTCTTGATAGAGAATTATTTGTAACTTACTCAAACAAAACACTAAGCTGATTTAACAAAATATATATCTCTAGATGGTGTATACCCAGAAAGCCGAGAGAAAATATGAAGTTCATTAAACCAAGAGTCAGTTTTAGGGTTTTATAAAATATGTTGGCTTTGGTAACAGGTGACTTGTAGTCGGGTTCACCCTAATATATTCTGTACATGCACTTCTGTGTTCTATCTAAAAAAGATCTAGCATAACTCCAAAATAACTTGAATTAACTTACTAAGATTTTCAACAAAAGCTACTCTCTTTTAAAAACATATATTAGTACTCATTCCCAAAGAATTTTAAAATATTTTGAAATTTTGTTGTTGCTGTAGATTTTTAAATTCAGGGGCCTTTCTTTAATAGACCATCTAAGTTCCTCCATGTTAGGAGTTCTGAGGGAATGAGCAGAGATGGTTTATTCTGTTTCTTTTCTGTTGTACCAACTTATTTTTATTATACATTTTAACAGCTGAAATCAAAACAAGGATTTAAAATAATGGCACCTGAATAAAAATGTAAACAGGGGTTTAAACATATGATCAATGAAAATATATGACTATTGGAGGTACCATACACTAAAAAGTCAGCTAGAACATCAAATGGTTCAGGGAATGTATATCCAAAAAGAAAGTAGAAACTATGACACAGATTAAGGGGAAGAGACATTTGAAATAAAGGTGAGAGCTAGTAAAAATCTTTCATCTACAGAGACATTGGCAAATGATACCCACGATGCACCTTAAAGAGAACGCAAAACATGTCATGATTTAATCAGGAAGATGAACAGCTTGTAGTTCACTGTTTTGTCTTTATCAAAAGGATTTTTATGGAAGGACTGAGTTGGTTTCTTTTTCTAGTGAAGATGTTTAAGTAATTACTGAAGGAGTTATAGTGTTTCTTGAATAGCACTAGCAGAACATATTTAAGATATAATTGATTTGTGAGTCACTCTCTGGTTTCTAGATTCCAAACTCACCTACTAAGAGGAAAAGTGGCCAAGCTATTCATAGCTCTTCGAATTAAGTTTTCATACTTCTACATTCGCTTTGGTGATTCACTGAGACCTCAATTACTGAGTATAATATTGTTAAATTTTTAGCTAAAATTAAAACCAGAGCTGGTGGGGAGCCATTATTAAACAGAACTTTAATTTTGCCAGTTTATCATTTGATCTAAATAGAACTAAAGAGCACTGAAGGTGAATGAATTCACAATAACAGTTCTAATAACTCTTAAGCTCATTCCTTATTTTTGTTTTCTTGATTCTCTTTTATTTAAATAATAAGGTCATTTTAAAAGATTATGTCAAGCAGACATTTTGTTGTTTAACAGGATGCAATGTATAATTGCATATTTTAATTGCTCTCCTGGTATTGAATAAAGTTTAAGATTATGTGCAAAAATAATCAGTTAATTCTAACATCTATTTCATTGGATCAGAAGGATCTTTGTGAGTGAATGCTAAACTCTCAATAAAACCAGAGCACATGGATCTCTACATCAAGGAATTAATATAGTTACATATCACTGTACTGATAATTTCTTCAATGTGCCATAGACTTCATGCTTCTGTGTATTTTCCTATTTATTTCCTTAAATTTAATTTCTTCTTTCATTATACCTATTCCTTTCTTCACCAGTTTTGGGTCTGGTAAAATTTGTTCAACTTGTCAGTTTTGTAAATTATTTGATAAAAGGAAAAAGAGGGAAAATGTCTAAGAGATTCAAGGATATCTAGTTTTGAAAAAAAATTGAATGATTAGAACTTCAAAAAAATTAAAATTAATCATGCACGGTAACCAGGAATTATCAGGAAGGCTCAGATAGGGACTCACATGATTAGGTCATGTACAATGGGCATAAGTGGCAACACTATGATGTGTATGTTCCAAATTCTACAATTGTTCTCTTAGTCTAAGACTTAGGGTCTAATGTTCTTTTTTTTGTTGTTGTTTCCTCTAATTACTTACTTTTGATTTTAATTTCATTTTAATTATTTGATTTGTTAAAAATTATACTTAATGTAAAACCCTGATACATTTTTCCAAGTGGACAAAGGATGCAGAAATAGTCACCAATAAATGAAAGAACATATTGAATTAACAACTAACCATTTATAGACTGAACAAAACTTTTCACAATGCATAGCGGTAATGATTGTTGAATTTTGGTTATAGGATTTCTGAATTAACAAGATCTTGATTATCAGAGTCCTGTGAAAAATCACCAACAGACTGCAAATTTACCCTGCTGCAATCTTTTATGCCAATTAACGATATTTTACTTGCTTTCTTTTTGTCCTTAGGCAGTATTTTCAAGATGCCATCATCAGAAAAGTCACTGAAACCACATTTATCCTTCATTTGAGTCTCCACCAGAATTCTCAAAATGACAGATTTATATTGCCTACTCACGCTGCTCCCAGCTCCATATATTTTGTTCTATCTGCCTTTATGTTCTATGTATTTATTTTCCCTGTCTTCTAGAGTTATCTTCCCCAGGTTCAGGGCATCCAACCTTATCTTCTGTCTAGACTTTACTGTTTGACTTACTCCTTTATCTAATTTTAATGGCCAAGCCTCTGCTTTAAAGCCAGGTTGTTTTCCTAACCTCTTTACACTTTGCACTTTACCTTTGCTGGGTCCTCTGAAAGGATCATTCTATTATACATTTTGGCTAAGGTTTTTATTTATCTTCAATTTTATCCTTAGTTCTTAGAAAATCTCCCTCCTGGTCCTTGACTATCTCGCCTTTCTTTGTTTTTAACTGATCAACTGATGGCCACTATAAATATTGGACTGAGATTCATTAAATATCACCCATTGCCTCCATCAATTACTCATTTTCCCACTTTTTTAGTGTTTAACAGTTTGACAAACTTGTATTCAGTTCTCTCTAAGTGAGATGGATGAGATAAGACACATATCTTTATTGTAGCTTTTATAACTTCCTGCTGATTTGTCTGTCTTCTCCCATTGAAAAATGGGATTATCATTAGGCCTCTTCACTTTCACATCCTTTCACTATGAAAATTGTCTGGTACATAATCGGTGACCAGGAAATATCTATTAAATAAAAGGATGAGTGAATAGGTGCTATGGTGTTAAGGGTGACTAATACTTGACACTTTGACAAATAAAATAATCTAGTGAAGAATGTATTTACAACAACAAATAATATCAATAGAATTAGCAAATGTGATGTGAGATAATTAAATAGAAACTGTGCCAAGAGGGCAGACAAAATCTAACTGTGTTATCTGGGAAGACTTTCAGGGGATGATTGCATCATTCATTCATTCATTCATTCATTCAACAAATATGATTAAGCTCTTCCTGTATTTCAAGTATTTGGGTGTTAAGGGTTGAACAATGAAAAGCATTAGGGAACTTATTCTTGAAAAGTTTTTATTCTTCTAAAAAGAGTTGATAGATAATAGAAAATGAGTTCATAATTAGCTAAATATGAAAAACATCAGACAAATTAGTGTTTCCTAGAACAAAAATCTGTAGTTATTCATGATTGCTCCTTTTCTCTTTTTCCTCAGCTTAGATACAGCAGTAAGTCATGTTGGTGCTATTTTCCAAATATATCCTGAATCCATTTTTCTACAATTTCATAATGACCACCCTAATTAAAGATACTCTCGAGCTTTTTCTACTCCAGGTCATTTGCATTCACTATTCCCTCTTTTTGGAATTTGCTTTCTCCAGAACACTAAGTCCTGTCTTCTCAACAATGAGGTCTCAGCCTAAACGTCACTTCTACAAAAGTACCATCCTTGTCATCCTGTTGAAAAAGCACTCTAGCTTAGCATTTGCAAACACATTCCAGTAGTTTGGTTTAGTGTTGTTACCTTGTTTGAATTGATAAAATAACTTCCAAAATGCGTCACATCCACTTCTCTCTGTCCTACTACTATTATCCTCACCCCAGTTACCATCTTCTCTTAGCCCCCAGGTCACAATAAATTCTCCCCATAGGAGCCAGGTAAGCATTTAAAATATCAAGTCAGATCACCTGATTCCAATTACAATCCAGATGCTGAATCCACATTAAGTCTAGAGAACTAGAGACAAAAAATAGAAACACAGTGAGTTTTTGTCTTTTTCTTTTGTTTCATTTTTTAAAACAAGGCTTGTGAGGAGAGATTTGTGAGGAACTGGTGTGTGTGTGTGTGTGGTAGGGAATGGTGGTTGAGGGAAAGGCAATACCTTTGTTCTAGAACCAGGAGCAGTCCAGCTAGGCTAGGGCAGGAGAAATGCTGGGATTCTGTTTGCTCCTGTCTCCAACCTTCTCCAACCCCTTCACCAATTTCCCTTGTAATAAGCACTGCTTGCCTCCACACGTGCTGACTCAGGCCTCTTGTCCAAGTGTCCCCAAGAGTAAAATCAGGGTAACTCAGAGTGCTATGGTGAAGAGCTGAGAAAAACTGCTGGCAAATAATTGATCTGGGCAATTTCTTCTCTAACTCATTCTTTTCAAATTCTTATACCTGGAGAATTACAATTCAAATAGCACCTTGTTCTAATGATTTTTCTTACTAGAGGACAGAGAATGAAAGTTTGACCTAAGGAAATGTTTTATGAAGTGTGGAATGACTGATTGTGGTTTTCTGGTCTCTGGATCTCTATACTCTAAAACTCATTGATGACTCTCTAGTTATTTATATTTAACATTATAATTAACATAGGAATCATTATAATTAACATAGATATTGATTTTAGATTTTTTTAAGGAAACAATTTATATGAGAATAGAAAATGCAAATTATTGAATGTAAGGAAATTAGATCTTAGAATATGAAGGCATAATAAAATATATTAGGCATACAGGTCTCAGGTGTTCTGCTGGACGAAGATCTACGTGAAAACATTTTGGAATGAGGAGTGAAGTTCTTAAAAAAAAGTAAGGAAAACAATCCAGGATAGATGAAAAGGCATATGGAGTAAAAATGACCAAATGCCTGAGTAAAAATTATCATTGTCTTAAAAGATATATAGAACAAAAGAAAAAGAAAAATGTTTTAATATTACTACAGTATTGAGTATGTATATATAATGTAAACAGGTGTCAACATATTCTTTGAATGCTGACTACTTAAGAATAAATTTAACAAAAGGTACTTAAGATTTCTACAGAAAAATATATAAGCTTTTATTAAGAGATATTCAAAGATACCTAAATAAATGAAGAAATATACCATGTTCATTGAATGGGAGACTTAATAGCATAAAGATGTCAACTTTTCCCAAATTGACTCAACTGGAGTTTTCATAGAACTTGACAAGATGATTGCTTCTTGGCCTTTTGGCTAAGATCAAGTGTAGAACTTGACAAGATGATACTAAAATTTATATGGAGAATAAAGGTCAAGACTACCTAGGACATTTCTGAAGATAGGCAGAGGAATAGAAAAAAATGGCCAGAGGAACACAGAGTCCTGAATCAAATTACATGTCAAGCAGTTTTGTGTAAGAGAAAGGTGGAATGCAAAATCAACATAGGAAGTACTGTTCAATAAATCAAACAAAAAATGATTCTCAATATAAATAAAAATGTAAAAGTATATCTTAGCTACTTAGTCATTACTTAATAAACTCTGCTTACTTATAAAGACAAACTCCAGATGTACAAAGGACTTTAAAAAAATTTTTTTTAATGTTTTATTTATTTTTGATACAGAGAGAGACAGAGCATGAGATGGGGAGGGTCAGAGAGAGAAGGAGACACAGAACCGGAAGCAGGCTCCAGGCTCTGAGCTAGCTGTCAGCACAGACCCGACGCGGGGCTCGAACCCAGAAATGTGAGGTCTGACCTGAGCGGAAGTAGGAGGCTTAGCTGACTGAGCCACCCAGGTGCCCCTACAAAGGACTTTTAAATATCACATACAAAGTTTTTATAAATTTAGAAATTGTAGGTATATATATTTCAGAACTTTGGTTAAAAACAGTTTTAAAATAAGATTAAAAAATCATTGATGAAGCATTTTTGTTTTTAAATTTTGAACTCCTATTCATCTAGAGATAACAAGAGTTAGAGAAGATATAGAATTTCTAAATATTCCTGTTAGAAGTATAAGTTGGCACAACTACATTGGAAAACTATCTCTCAAAAATGAGCAGTTTCACTCCTAGGCATATTCTCAAGAGGAACTCTTGTGTATATGTGATGGGAGATCTGAATACAAGGATGTTTGTTGCAGAACCACATATAACTGCAAAACTCTGTGTTTTTGGGTTTTTTTTTTTTTTACAACCAAATAACCTTCAACAGAAGAATGAATATTAAAACCACACAGCAGAATATTTTATAGCTATCATGGGGTGCCTGAGTGGCTCAGTCAGTTAAACATCAGACTCTTGATTTTGGCTGAGGTCATAATCTTATGGTTGTGAGACTGAGTCCCGTGTCAAGCTCCGAGCTGGTTGTGGAGTCTGCTTATGATTCTCTCTCTCCTAACTTGGATGTAAGTTAAAAAACAAATTAAAAAAAAATATATATACACCAATTCTTTATCCATTTATCAGTTGATAGAAATTTGGGGCATTTCCATACTTTGGCTATTGTTGATAATGCTTTTATAAACATTGGGATGCATGTATACTTTCAAATCAATATTTTTGTATTTTTGGGGTAAATACCTACTAATGCAAGTGCTGGACATAAGGAGTAGTATTTTTAACATTTTGAAGAAACTCTGTACTGTTTTCTAGAGTGGCTGCACCAGTTTGCATTCCCACCAGCACTGCAAGAGGGTTTCCAGTTTTTCTCTCAATCTGAGTCTGGCCTTACCTTTGATTACCCAAGGCAATATAGTTATAAGACATTTAAACATGATTTGAGTTATATATGAATTCTCCAATATCCTTCTTACATAGCTCTTTCTTTACTGAATAAGGATAGAGATATGAAGCATATCATTGAATAAACTCAGAATGAGTGATATTACATGGTAGCAAATATAGTAGTGTTTGAAGACAAAAGGATAAAAAAATGCAAGTTTTATGCTCTGGAAGAGCCCATGCATTGTTGTTTTTTGTTTGTTTTTGTCTTAAGTGTATTTATTTATTTATTTTGAAAGAGAGAAAGAGAGTGCAAGCAGGGTTGGGGCAGAGAGAGAGGGAGAGAGAGGAGCCCAAGCAAACTCCATGCTGTCAGTGCAGAGCCTGATGTGGAGCTCAGTCCCATAAATCATGAGATCATGAGTTGAGCTGAAATCAAGACTTGGATGTTCAACCAATTGAGCCACCAAGGTACCCCTGGAAGAGCCATGCACTGTTTACTGACAGGCTTCCTCTAGCTTTCTAGAAAGAATTGCAATTATATAGGTCTTCCTGACAAAAATTTAGATATCATGTGAAGCAGACATGTTCTTTGTGTCACATTGTAAGTTCATAGTTTTTGCAGACCTTTTCTTTCTTCTCACCAGGTTGGCCCACTCTATGGACTTCTGTTTTGGTTTCTCTGTCCTACCTTAACTTTTCTGCTAGGTGGACAAGTTAATCCTAGAAGTTTAATTTGATTAGCTGGGACAATAATTTTCACTTATCCCTTTGTGGGCTCCTGTATTTGGGAACTGATGACCTCTTCTTTCAATAACCATTTACTTGTGGCCAGTTATCAATTTCTATTGAGTCTGTCCAGTTCTGTCCAACTCCATTGCTACTGCCCTGGTGCAAGCTATAATCCTTTCCCACTCAGACTGGTGTAATAGCCTCATTGTTGAACTTCCCACTTCAAATCGTGAATCCATTTCTACAATGTACAATAGTGAGCACAGGTCTATCAATATGTCTGTCAGCCCCTCACAGCCTTTCAGTGACTTGCCACTGAAGTTAAAATAATGGACACAATCTTTATAATGGCCTATGAGGCTAAAAGTCCTGCCACCAACCCCAAAGTGTGGGGAGGTTTCCACACCACCAACAAGCAATTCTCTGGATACCAGCTGGGTATCTTAAAATTCAACTCTTCTGACACTGTCTACTCAGAGATAGCGTCACATGCCCCAGGTTAAGGGTTCAGTCCTGTAAGACTGTCCCCCAACCCCTTCAGATGCCAATTACAGGCTCAGGTTGTTTGTTATCTCTTCCTCTGAGCAACCTGCTACAGATTGAAGGTCCTCATGATGTCCTCCTTGGGTTTGATTAATTTGCTAGAGTGACTTACAAAACTCTGGGAACTTACTTACTTACTAACTTTCTAGTTTACCACAAAGGGGTATAGCCAGGAACAGCCAGATAGAAGAGATGATCACAGGGCAAGGTGTGGGGAAAGTGTGTGGAGCTACCTTGTCTTCTCCAGATATACCACTCTTCCCGAATCTCTACATGTTCACTAGCCTAGATGTTTTCTGAACACATCTTTTTAAGTTTTTATGGAAGCTTCATTACATAAACATGACTAATTATGTCATTGGCCATTGGCAATGGCCCCCATCCCCTCCCTGGAGATCAGAGGGTTGGAATGAAACTTTGAATCCTCTAATCAAATGGTGGTCTTCTTGGACAAGCAGCCCCCATCCTTAGAGGGAATCCAAATGTCACCTTGTTAACAACAAAGAACAATTTTAGAACTCTCATCACTTAGGAAATTCCTAGGGTTTTAGGAACTTTGTGCCAGCAGCAATGGGGGTGGAAAACCAAATATATATGTTTTATTATAAATCACAATAGCACAGAGGTCTTGAATAATCTGGACGCTACTTCCCTGTATAGCCTTAACTCAAGTCTCACCAGTGGTGCCCTTTGTGTTTTAGCCGTGATAATCTTTCTTTTACCTAAACATTGCCTATTTCCTTCTGTCATAGAATCTTCACATATGCTGTGACTGGTGTTCAAAATGCTTTCCTATGCCTTCCCTCTCCCAAACAACCAATAGTGAATTAACTCATCCTTCAGATGTGTGGGACAGAATTGGAAGGATGCCATTGAAATCAGTTTCTTCTTCTTGGGCACAGAGCTAAAATTTATTTTCCCATCTTTCTACATTCAGGGTGGAACCGTTTAACTAGCTGTCCCCAACAGAAAGTGAGTGGAAGTTAATGTGTCACTTGGCTGAGGCAAGTCACAATGTACATGCCATTTGAATGCTCTCTTTCTTTCCCTCTCATGGGTGACACATATTGAAGATAGCTGAAGTCTTAGATACCAGAAGCCTGGGTGCCTGAGCTGTTGTTTTGAGGACCTATGCTCAGTAACAAAGCTTTTTGACTGGGCATATCCATACTGACCTTATGTATCTATACTGACACGTGAGGTTATAATGGCCATCCTGCTTTCACTCTCATTAACTGAGGACTTTAGCTTAGGAATTTCTTCCTCAGGGACGTCTTTCCTGACTACCACCTCTCCCTCCCACATCCACCACACACAGACATAAATTGTCATGGGATTACTTAACTTCCATTCATAATAGTTTTCCCGTTTTGCATTTATACACTTATGTGATTATGCGATTAATGTTCATTTCTCCTACACTGGACTGTACTCTCCATGTCTTTTTTTTTAACCTCACTATTTTATCCATTATAGTCACATAATAAATATTTTTGAATGGATAAATTTAAATAGACTGACCACCTGAAACTATCTTTCTGCCTAAATTTGGGCCTAGAAGATTCTGATACTTGCTGTGCTGCCTGGACTATACTTCCTCTTCATAAGGAATGACAAAAACATGTAATCCACCTGGGATTCTCAGCCAGTGAACGATGCCCAACTATTCTTTGGCAACCTGGGTATTTTCCAGGTGCTAAAGTTCATTCAATTTCTGCTTAAAACTGTCCCTCACCCCCTCCCATCAGTAGACAGTTTTTGAGGTGGTAGCTTTCAGAAGTTCAACTACATTCTTATCTGCAAGGTTAGAGAGTCTATAATTCCTGAAGTTGTCTGCTTTTGGTCCTTCACTCTGTGTGTGTGTGTGTGTGTGTGTGTGCGTGTGTGTGTGTGTGTGTGTGTGTACTTGTTCATGTGCATATGAATGTGTTCATTTAGGTCCCAGGAAACCTTGACTTTGAAGAGAAATAAATAATGTCCTTGTGACTTTCTTTCAAGCATGCAAATGTATAACACAGTTAATTTGGTTATTTTTCCCATAATTACCATTACCTAACTCTGAATTCCAATTTCACAATGTCAGCTGCAAACTATTAAGCATGTTACAGTGTTTCCCTCTTTAAAAAAGTATGCTAAATTATTTTCACCCTAAGATATTTATGATATAATATACATGTTTTATTAAGTGCTTTGGCAAAGTTAATTTTTTATCTTGGAACATTAACATCTACATCACTACTAAAGTTACAGTATGTTAGCCTAGTGGTATTTCAGTACCTACATTCTACATAAATATTAAACTGTGGCTGAGAAATCATATAATACCTTAAGTTTATATTGTGATTTACAGTTTCAGTATATGTTTTCTGCATATTTTCTTTTTTGTCCATTGCCAAACAAAAACACATGTAATTATGCCATCTTATGTGTGTGGAACCCAGGCTTTAGGGAAGTGATTTGTTTTGATCAAGGACATGAAGCTAGTGAAAATCAGAGGCAAAGCTTTCCTTGGATTCCAGTTACCAGAGGTTTCAGAAGACATCTCTTTACATTTCTCATTTTCCCTAGAAGCCCTAGAATGAGAATACCTCA
Organism: Suricata suricatta; assembly: GCF_006229205.1. Classification (NCBI taxonomy): domain Eukaryota; kingdom Metazoa; phylum Chordata; class Mammalia; order Carnivora; family Herpestidae; genus Suricata; species Suricata suricatta. The sequence goes on along the minus strand of NC_043710.1, from coordinate 70,825,804 downwards.
CTATTCATACCTAAGTTTTTCTGAGCTCCATAATCCCCATCTTCATGTTTTTTCATGAGGTGGGACTGGCTTCTCTAATGCCAAGGTCACCAGACAAGGTATTGTGTCCCCATAACACCAAATTTGGTTAAAGCTTCTCCTTTTTTCTTTTCTTTTTTTTTTTTTTTCTTGCTCAAGTCTATCAGCAGGTACTTTCTAAGTATCAATCAGCTTGGCATTGTGAAGGATACGTTTAAGTAAACATGACCCAGCGTATAATCAAGAAACAAAATTTGCATGCATGAAACAATGAATAACACCAATACTATGAGACTTGTACGATTTTAGACCATATTAAAAGACAGAAGGAAACTAATTGAGACACAAAGAGACAGAAAGACTTATTCAAAGTTTCACAGCAAATAAGCTGGACAGAGATTTAGATATCAACCTTTTGCCATAGACATGCATCAGCCCATAGACTGGTGACAAATGATGTAGGATTTCAGAAAATAAACAGCTTACCGCAAAGCCTCTTCAGAAAAAGAGCTACTTTGGGAAGAGGGAATGGTGTTTAGTTCACGTAGAAAAATATAAATAAAGGCACCAATGTGGAAATGGGCATAGAGACTTCTTAAGAAAGTGACAGAAATTTACCTTATTATTAAGAGCCTATGATGTTCCAAACACTGAGATAAGTGTTTCATAAAGACCATTTCATGTTATCTTAATCACATATATGAAAACAGGATACTTATGAAGTCTACTTAATATCCATGCTTTCTAGTGTACTTGGTGGAACTTTAAATTTCATACAGCATAGGAAATTGTTTAGTATTCAAAGCCCATTGTCACTTTATGAATGTTCTTTAGTAGTGGCTATGAAATTGGAGAACTTTGTCTCTTTCATTTTCTTTTGTTTTTAAAGAATGTTTATTTATTTTTGAGAGAGAGAGAGAGAGAGAGAGAGAGAGAGAGAGGGCAGAGGTGTAGAGAGAGAGGGAGGGAGAGAATCCCAAGTAGGCGCCATGCTGTCAGGGCAGAGCCCGTTGTTGGGCTCGATCCCATGAACCACAAGATCATGACCTGAGCTGAAATCCAGTGTTGGAAGCTTAACCAACTGAGCCACTCAGGTGCCTCCATTTTCTTTCAATAAATATATGCCAGGCACTTACAGAAGCATTTAAAAGACATACCTCAAAAAACTATCAATAGAACTCCC